>NW_005353471.1:0-2302 GCF_000412655.1 Myotis brandtii | reverse complement strand
CCCCGCCCCCCCCCCCCAGTGCACAAATTTTTGTGCACCGGGCCTCTAGTTAAATAAAAATAATTATAAAACTACAAAAATGAGGTTATAGAAAAGAACATTTTTAACTGTATATGTATATAATACCTATAATTATTATATAGAGAAAACTGCCTAGAAAATTGTGCACCAAAAGAGTAATAGTGGTAAAAGTGAGCTTTTTCCTCTTCTTTATTTTTCTTCAAAATTCTAGCAATAGCATGCACCATTTTTGTTTTAAAAATATTTTAAATTACATGTAAAAATTTATAATGAAATAAAATTGTTCATAGTATGTCAAAGTATGGGCCATAAAATTGTTGGTGTTGTTTTTTAAAGTTAGAGAGGTGTTGGTATGATCTCATCTAGGGATAAAAAACACAAAGATAAACCTAAAACTATTACTGTGGGATAACAGGGGATTTCTGTTTACTTCCTTTTGCTTAAGCATTTCTAAATTTCTCCACAGTTTTGCTTTTATTTATTTTATTTTATTTTTTAAATATATTTTATTGATTTTTTACAGAGAGGGAGGGAGAGAGATAGAGAGTTAGAAACATTGATGAGAGAGAAACATCAATCAGCTGCCTCCTGCACATCTCCCACTGGGGATGTTCCCGAAACCCAGGTACATGTCCTTGACTGGAATCGAACCTGGGACCTTTCAGTCCGCAGGCCAATGTTCTATCCACTGAGCCAAACCGGTTTTAAAAAATATATATATTTGTATTGATTTCAGATTGCCAGAGGCAAAGACCAACAGTAGTTAGCATATTAATGTGAAAAGACCCACTGGAAAGCCATGGACTTTGATATTCAGCAGGGCTGAATATCAGCATAATATTGCCCTGCTATTGGCCAAATGTCTCAAGGCAATCCCCTAAACTGATAGTCCTTTTACTGTGTACCAAACTTTACCTTTGATATGCCTGTATGCATTCCTAAAGGGCAAATGTGAATTCAAGTGAATAAAAGCAGACGGGACCCAGTTTTCAGAGTGCTTCTATACTAGAGGGGTGTTTCTGCCTGGCCCCCTATGCCTTCTAAATTCATATTTCTTGTCTAGTGTTTTCATTTGTGCGCGGCCCCTTCTTCAGATCCTGAACCCTTGCTGCAAATGGATGCGGCATCAAATGGGAAGGGGGAAAGAGAAAGAGATAGAAACATCAATGACGAAAAAGAATCACTGATTGGCTGCCTTCTGCACACTCCCCACTGGGGACCGAGCCCACAACCCTGGCATGTGCTCTGACCTGGAATTGAATCATGACCTCCTGGTTCACAGGTTGATACTCAACCACTGACTCACACTGGCCGGGCTCCACAGTGTTGCTTTTAAAATAATGAATCAGAATGAAGGCTTTTGCTTTGTCTTGTTTTGTTTTAAGAAGGAAGTGCCAAAGGCTCAATGCTTGCTTAAATTCATAGAAGACCCAATGCATCTTGTTTATAGCTAAATCTCTGATACATGGACAGTGCTCAGCCCATAGTATGCATTCAATAATTATTTATACAATAAACGAATGAGTAAATGAGTGAGTAAATGAATGAACAGAGTGTTAACTGAAGAGGTGGAAGAACACTTGGTCTCCAGTTTATAATGTACCTTCTCCATCCATTACAGTATAGAACAGGCACAATTCCCATAGTTAAGAAAATGAAGCCTAACGTAGGAAGGAAGATTGTTTGGCATCTCATTCCTTGCTTGAATGAAGTCCTTGCTAGCAGCTGAGACAACATACAGTTAGAGACTGATAATCCTGGATTATTGGAAGGCAGAGAAGTTATAGAATATTGAAGACAAGCACACAGCAACCAGCTTTCCAAAGAGGAGGGGGAAAGAAGACAGATTCCATAAACTTAAGAGTGGTTAGATTCTCTACCTATGCAATTCTTGGTAAGAAATCCTATGTTGGCACTTTAAAAAGGAAGTATTCATGCAAGTCAGCATGGGTGCAGCTAGGGTGAGTCAGGCTGGATGGACCCCTTCCCTCTCTGGCAACATGAACATCAGAGGAAGGGTGGGGTGGAAAGAGCTACAAACAAAATATCTGATCTTCAGCACTAAACAAAAGTACCCTGGGATCAAACAGGAAAGAGTAAAATTCAGGAAAGTGATGTGCAATCTAATGTTAATCATCATCATTGCTGTATGGGCCAGTGTGCAAAAACAAAAACAAACTTTGAGCCTTAATCTCCCCCAAATTCCCCTCCCCAACTCCAGTCCTTCTTTGAATAGGGAAAGTGGAGTCAGTTAAGCAAGACTGAAGCTCCAGAAGGAGGA
>NW_005353470.1:32495-35210 GCF_000412655.1 Myotis brandtii | reverse complement strand
TGGTCATAATAATCTGGCCACTCAGTGTATATACAACACAGAGTTCACCATTTTAACCATTTTCCAGCGTACATTTCTGTGGCATTTGATACATTCCCACTGACCTGCACTCACCACTGCCCACCACCTGACTCTCAATACCTTATGCCAAGGTGCTGCACTCCTGGGAAGTAAGGGTGAGGGACCTCCAAGGGCAGCAGCGGAGCTGGTGACAAGTCTCTTTGCCCTAAAGGCCAGTACCCCAGAGGCTCTCATGATGACACAACCGTTTATGGGAAAACAACAGTGGTTCTCTCCTGGGTGCTACACTCATGAGCACCCCCAGAGCCAGAGCAATGAGTGTCTTTAATAGACTAGGGCGGGAGGACAGCCACCCTATGCTGGCGCCCTGTGGGCCAGGCCAGCGTAGAGCTTCATTGTCTCCTCTCATGAGACACGCACAGCAATCCTGTGAGGGAGCTTCATTGCCCCCATTTTGCAGATAAGAAAACAGTTTTTTAAAAGAGGCCGCCTGGACAGCAGGTGGAGGAATGAGGACTCAAAGCCGAGTCTAACTCAAGAGTCCACCACACCATCCACGCAAAAGTTCCTCCACACGTTGTTCCTGGGCTGCCAGCTAAGCACTAGGCGTGGGAACACCAAGATGTCCCGGGCACTGGCCTACAAGGGCTCACTAACTACATGGAGTGTCCACATCAGGGGGGCTTTCCAACCCCACCAGCCACCCTGGTCTCTGACCAGCATTTGGTCTGAGAGGGTCCCTGCCACCGGCACCACTCGTGTGCTCCACCAGGGGGCAGTGTGCTCCCCATGACCCTGAACTCTCAGAGCAGGGATTCCCGTTTTGCCCACCCCTGGCCCCAGGAGAGCCAGGACACCCAACCACAGAACTACCTTCTCACCCAGATTCACAGTTCACTGAACTGACTTTAGTTTGGAGCTGATGGGACCCAAGAAATATCCAGCTGCTTTCAGCAGCCTCTCCATGATGCTTAGGAATGTTGATCAGAACTGGAAACGAAGCCCCTCCCCAAACCAGCCCAAGGCCCTCCTGTGCTCTGCAGAGCTCTAAGAACACTTTTCCCTGCACTCTCAGGTGCACGTGTGCTGGTGTTGAGCACAGGACCTGGCTTCCTGTAGGCTGGGCGCCCAGGCTCCCTGTGCACCACCTGCCACTCCACCCACCTTCCCCTGGCCAACTGCACACCTTGTCTGGGTGCTAGGAGGGGCCCAAACATGAGAGGGAGAGGGAGATGCCCGAGAAGCAGACAGTTAGCAACCCCTGCCCAGGGAGACAGAGAGCGGACTCCACCCATCTGCCCAATTATGACATGAACAGAGGAATCATGCCCAGGCTACTGTTATAATGGAGGTCAGTGACCACTGGGGAAGGCTCCTGCCATTCAGAGCTTTCAATCCCCCACAGACGGATCTAAGACATACTCTGGGGGTCAGCGTGCTGTCATCTGGAAGCTCCTGGGACTGTCCACATGGGAGCTGAGAAATCTGGCAACACTAACTTTGTAGTTCATGTCTTGACTTCAAGGCTGCCAGACCATGTTCTCCTTGGGGAGAATGGCAATGGAACAGTTCCAAATGGCCCTTGAATAAAACCCTATTGACTTGGGTGAGGATGGGCTGACCCAGGAGATTCACCCAGGGCTGCTCAGCTCCCTGGATGAGGGAGAAGCTGCAGCCAGGCTGGCTCCCAGGCACCAAGGGCTGCTGCCTACCTTCTCACAGCTGCTCCAGCTCCCAGCTCAGGTTGTTGGGTTGGTTCATCCTCTGGACCTGTGAAACCTCAAGGGCCATGTTCTCCCCCAACAGCTCCTCCAGGCACTTCTGGGAGGTGTCCATGGTCCTAGTTCAGGAAGAGAGGAAGGGTGAGGATGTGCCTCGGGGCACCCTCTGAGCAGGACCCGTCCTCATACATTTACCCTTATTCCCCCAGGATGAAGACCCCCCATGCACTGCTCACTTCCAAAAACACAGCTGATGGGATGTGAGCAGAGCATAGCTGTGTGCACACCAGGAGACCTACAGCCAGTAAAGGACATGCTGACCCACTGACCTAGGACGTGATGAAGACACTTGAGGACTCTGAGTGGTGTGTGAGCAAAGTGACCCACAGCACAGGGCTGTAAAGCAAATGATATGATGCCAGGCAGCTCTCTGGCCCCTCGGCAGGTTTAACTGTCTCAGAAAGCCCGTATGGACTCCCAAATCTCAGCTCAACTCACACCATAAACACCAGCAGAGACACTTTTTTCAACAGACATCCATCTACATTCCACCTCAGAGAAAAGCAACACAGCAGTCAGGCCTATCTATTTTTCTAATATATATATACTAGTAGCCCGGTGCATGAAATTCGTGCACTGGGGTGGGGGGGAGAAGGGGGCCCCTCAGTCTGGCCTTCACCCTCTCCAATCTGAGACCCCTCAGGGAATGTCCAACTGCCTGTTTGTGCCCACACTTTTAACAGATAACAGCTCCATTGTTTTTTCTTTCTTATGCTTAAAACCATTGGACTTAGTAGGTATTCAAAGTGTGTATACATTTTGGGGGGACACCCTGTATATCTCTAGTCAGCGGTGAAAGAAACCAACAGCAGATTTGGAACCCCCAGACAGGGAACCTCGCTCACTCCCCACATGTCTCCCCACTTCACTTTCCACCTTCGTGGGCAGCAGGAGAATCAACGTTTTCTCTCAT
>NW_005353470.1:22295-24845 GCF_000412655.1 Myotis brandtii | reverse complement strand
GAAACATTGATCAGCTGCCTCCTGCACACTCCCTACTGGGGATGTGCCTGCAACCAAGGTACATGCCCTTGACTGGAATTGAACCTGGGACCCTTGAGTCCACAGGCTGACACTCTATCCACTGAGCCAAACCGATTAGGGCAAGAAAACTGAGTTTTAAAAGAGGCCGCCTGGCCAGCAGGTGGAGGAACTAGGACTCAAAGCCGAGTCTTTATAAATCAAGAACCCACCACACCATCCACACAAAAGTTCCCGCACACTTTGTTCCTGGGCTGCCAGCTAAGCACCAGGCGTGGGAACACCAAGAAGTCCCGTGCACTGGCCTGCAAGGGCTCACAAACTACATGGAGTGTCTGCATCAGGGGGGCTTTCCAACCCCACCAGCCACCCTGGTCTCTGACAAACATTTGGTTGAGAGGGTCCTTGCCACCGGCACCACTCATGTACTCCACCAGGGGGCAGTGTCCTGCCCATGACCCTGAACTCCCAGAGCAGAGATTCCCTTTTTGCCCACCCCTGGAGAGCCAGGACACCCAACCACAGAAAGAACTAACTTCTCACCCAGATTCACAGTTCAATGAACTGACTAGGTTTGAAGCTGATGGGATCCCTTGAAGAGAAGAAATATCCAGCTGCTTTCAGCAGCCTCTCCATGATGCTTAGGAATGTTGATCAGAACTGGAAACGAAGCCCCTCCCCAAACCAGCCCAAGGCCCTCCTGTGCTCTGCAGAGCTCTAAGAACACTTTTCCTTGCACACTCAGGTGCACGCCTGCTGGTGTTGAGCACAGGGCCTGGCTTCCTGTTTGCTGGGCGCCCGGGCTCCCTGTTGCACCACCTGCCACTCCACCCACCTTCCCCTGGCCAACTGCACACCTTGACTGGGTGCTAGGAGGGTCCCAAACATGAGAGGGAGAGGGAGAGGCCGGAGAAGCAGACAGTTAGCAACCCCTGCCCAGGGAGACAGAGAGCAGACTCCACCCATCTGCCCGATTATGACATGAACAGAGGAAATCATGCCCAGGCTACTGTTATAATGGAGGTCAGTGACCACTGGGGAAGGCTCCTGCCATTCAGAGCTTTCAATCCCCCACGGACGGATCTAAGACATACTCTGGGGGTCAGCGTGCTGTCATCTGGAAGCTCCTGGGACTGTCCACATGGGAGCTGAGAAATCTGGCAACACTAACTTTGTAGTTCATGTCTTGACTTCAAGGCTGCCAGATCATGTTCTCCTTGGGGAGAATGGCAATGGAACAGTTCCAAATGGCCCTTGAATAAAACCCTATTGACTTGGGTGAGGATGGGCTGACCCAGGAGATTCAGAGCCAAGGGCTCAGCTCCCTGGATGAGGGAGAAGCTGCAGCCAGGCTGGCTCCCAGGCACCAAGGGCTGCTGCCTACCTTCTCACAGCTGCTCCAGCTCCCAGCTCAGGTTGTTGGGTTGGTTCATCCTCTGGACCTGTGAAACCTCAAGGGCCATGTTCTCCCCCAACAGCTCCTCCAGGCACTTCTGGGAGGTGTCCATGGTCCTAGTTCAGGAAGAGAGGAAGGGTGAGGATGTGCCTCGGGGCACCCTCTGAGCAGGACCCGTCCTCATACATTTACCCTTATTCCCCCAGGATGAAGACCCCCCATGCACTGCTCACTTCCAAAAACACAGCTGATGGGATGTGAGCAGAGCATAGCTGTGTGCACACCAGGAGACCTACAGCCAGTAAAGGACATGCTGACCCACTGACCTAGGACGTGATGAAGACACTTGAGGACTCTGAGTGGTGTGTGAGCAAAGTGACCCACAGCACAGGGCTGTAAAGCAAATGATATGATGCCAGGCAGCTCTCTGGCCCCTCGGCAGGTTTAACTGTCTCAGAAAGCCCGTATGGACTCCCAAATCTCAGCTCAACTCACACCATAAACACCAGCAGAGACACTTTTTTCAACAGACATCCATCTACATTCCACCTCAGAGAAAAGCAACACAGCAGTCAGGCCTATCTATTTTTCTAATATATATATACTAGTAGCCCGGTGCATGAAATTCGTGCACTGGGGTGGGGGGGAGAAGGGGGCCCCTCAGTCTGGCCTTCACCCTCTCCAATCTGAGACCCCTCAGGGAATGTCCAACTGCCTGTTTGTGCCCACACTTTTAACAGATAACAGCTCCATTGTTTTTTCTTTCTTATGCTTAAAACCATTGGACTTAGTAGGTATTCAAAGTGTGTATACATTTTGGGGGGACACCCTGTATATCTCTAGTCAGCGGTGAAAGAAACCAACAGCAGATTTGGAACCCCCAGACAGGGAACCTCGCTCACTCCCCACATGTCTCCCCACTTCACTTTCCACCTTCGTGGGCAGCAGGAGAATCAACGTTTTCTCTCATTAATTCGGAAAAGCACGTCCTGTCACCCATTGCCTGGCAGGAGTGCGCTAGGCCCCAAGCAAGCAAGGCTCAGTCAGGGCAGCCTTCACTCATGGGTGCTGGCACCCAAAGTGCACATTCCTCCTCTACAGTCGCCCCGACTATCCCACTGTTTCACTGAGAGGAC
>NW_005353470.1:18615-21843 GCF_000412655.1 Myotis brandtii | reverse complement strand
CTGCCTGGCTGCCGGCCGCCATCTTGGTTGGCAGTTAATTTGCATATCGCCCTGATTAGCCAATGGGAAGTGTGTTGGAGGTATGGTTAATTACCATGCTTGTCTATTATTAGATAGGATATCAGAGTTGAAGGGAGAGGGAGAGATAGAAACATCAATGAGAAAGAATCATGAATTCGCTGCCTCCCACAGGCCACCCCTGGGGATGGAGCCCACAACCTAGGCATCAGCACTGGCTGGGCAGGCCCTGTCTGTTTTGAGGGCTTTAAGTGGTGCCCACTCAAGCCGCTGAGCTAAGCAAGTGACTCTCTGTCATCAGCAGGTCACTGTATTGGCAGAAGCACCAACCCAGGAGCAGAAAATTAGAGAAGAACACAACATAAACCAAAAACTGCCCCAATCTTGTACACGTGGTGTGACAGTGTCTGATAGTATAGTCTCGCCTGGTGGGAGGAGTGCACCTGCTGACAGGTATGGGACTTGGCTGAGCCCATTTCCTTAACAAGGAAGGGGTGCGGCTAAGAGTCTGTACTGGGTTTGAGAGCTGAGTCTAGGCCTCTCAGTTCCACAGTCGCTCCATTGATATGGGTCCTGGAAATAAATGGCTATTTGGATGAGCTTTTGTTCAACACACAGTTCTTATATGATTATAAATGAAAATTAATCACTTAGCCCTGGCCAGTTTTGCTCAGTGGATAGAGCATTGGCCTGCAGACTCAACGGTCCCAGGTTCGATTCCTCTCAAGGGCATGTACCTTGGTTGCGGGCACATCCCCAGTAGGGGATGTGCAGGAGGCAGCTGATTGATGTTTCTGGCTCTGTATCCCTCTTCCTTCCTCTCTGTAAAAAAACAATAAAATATATTTTTTTAAAAATTAACCACTTAATTCTACTATTGTCTATCCACATTTCTAAATTTTTTTCCCCATCAGCCTAATTACAGAAATTTGATTTATTCCTTCTAGGTAACAACACATTCATTTTATTTTGTGAAGACTCACCTAGAGAGCTCATATGAGGAATTCTTCTCCCCAACAACTGTGAATAGTTCATACATTAGAACACCTGAACTCCACTAGTCAACTGCCTAAAAACCAAACAATTTGATAGAACATTAACTAGTGTGCAATCTATAAGAAAAATTAACACAGTAAAGCTGTATATTTGGAAAATACTTTATTTTATTTTTTAAAAAATATATTTTTATTGACTTCAGAGGGGAAAGGAGAGGAAGAGATAGAAACATTGATGATGAGAGAGAATCACAGATTAACTGCATCTTCCATGGCCCCCTACCCCACTGGGAATTGAATGTGCAAACTAGGCATGTTCCCTGAAAGGGAATTGAACCATGACCTCCTGGTTCATAGGTCAGTGCTCAACCACTGAGCCACGCCAGCTGGGTCACCTAAACTTTTAAGGGTCCCCACCTGACCTCAACCAGAGCAGCAATGAGCAGCAGCAGCTCATCCCAGGCTGAGCCCATGAACCTGCACTCAAGGCCACCTTTTCTCTGATTGTCCAGTGAGCTAACCACAGCCCCACTTTGGCTCCCTTATTTCCCACAATGTTCCTAGAGCCATAGGAGCCCTGCTCTGCTGTTGCTTGTTCTATCCTGATGCCTACCTGTTTTCACTATCCCCAACTTCAATAAACATATTCTCAAAATCTTCTGAACTCATGCTGTGAAATCTTTTCTGCATGAAGTAAAAAATCAAACACTACAGGGCAACCTGAGGCCTACCGCCTCCAGGTTGTTTCCTGTTCTCACGGTTATGCCTGGGACACCCTCTATAAAGACAGACCAAGGCATGGTTTTGCTTACATGGTTTGGGAGAAAACGTGATGGCCCACACTCACTTTGGTGTTGTTGAGTCAATTCAATCTTGTTTTTCTTTTTCTTTTTTAAAACATCCATGAGTCTTAACTGGGTTGGCTCAGAGGATAGAGCCTGCAGACTGAAGGGTCCCGGGTTCAATTCCTGTGGAGGGTACATGCCCTGGTTGTGGGCTCTATTCCCAGTAGGGGGTGTGAGGGAGGCATCCGATTTAATGATTTTCTCTCATCAAGGATGTTTCTATCTCCCTCACCCTTCCTCTCTGAAATCAATAAAAAATATACTTTAAAAAAATCCATGTGAGAGAGACACATTAACTGATTGACTCCCACAGTCACGCTAACCAGGGCCTGGGATCTAGCCTGCAACACACATATGTGCCTTTGACCAGAATCAAACTCAGGACCCTTCGGTCCACAGGCTGGTGCTCTATCCACTGAGCCAAACTAGCTAGGGTGAGTCAATTCAATCTTAACACTATTCCTTTTAAAATGAAATGTTTTTAATGGTTTCTTAGAGAGGGAGAGGGAGAAACATCAAAGATGAGAATCATTGATCAGCTGCCTCCTACATGCCCCCCCTACTGGGATCAAGCCCCCAAACTGGGCATGTGCCCTATAAGGAATGGAACCAGTGATCTCTTGCTTCATGGGTCCAAACCCATTCATTGAGCCACACCTGCTGGGTGCACTATTGTTTTCAATTTTTGAATCAATTACAGATGTCCCCCATGTTCCCTCTGCCCATTCCCGCTTTGCCTTCCTCTATCCTGCCCCCATTGCTTGTAGGACCTCACCACATTATTGTCTGTGCCCATGGGCTATGCATATATGTATTTTAAAAATATATTTTTATTGATTTCAGAGAGTAAGGGAGAGGGAGAGAGATAGAAACATCAGTGATGACAGAGAATCACGGATTGGCTCCCCCTGCATGCCTCCTACTGGGTATCAAGCCTGCAATCCAGGCATGTGCCCCCAGCCAGAATTGAAAGCAGGACCCTCAGTCCACAGGCTGATGCTCTCTCCACTGATCCAAACCAGTCAGGACTTAAATGTGTGTGTGTGTGTGTGTGTGTGTGTGTGTGTGTATAAATTAGACGCCTGGTGCATGAATTCGTGCATGGTTGGGATCCTTCAGCCTGGCCAACAATCAGGGCCAAAGAGGGCCATCTCACCTAGTCCAGGGGGAGAGACCATGGGAGGTTGGCTGGCCACAGGAGGTTGGGTGTGGGAACGTACTAAGCCCCAGGGGCAGCTCCTATGTTTAGCTTTTGTCTCCTGTGGTGTGTGTCATAGCGACCCGTTGACCAGTCATTTGGTCCACTGGTAATTATGGTCATTTAGGCATATATATGTGTGTGTGTGTGTGTGTGTGTGTGTGTGTATATA
>NW_005353470.1:6164-16769 GCF_000412655.1 Myotis brandtii | reverse complement strand
CTGCAGCATGATGCACAGTATGGGTGTGAGGACGGTGGTAGAAATGCTAGGATGGAAGCTGCTGTGATAGTCTTGGTGAGTGTGATAGTAACTGGAGCACAGTGGTGGTTGTGGATGTGGAAGAAGCAGTTACATTATGGATCAGTGATTTCAGTGTAGCCACCTGGATTTTCTAATTTTGAGAATTGGAGAGAGGGGTAAGAATCACAGAGGATGTAAAGATTTGATTTTAGCACCTGATGGTAAGAAAGCACCATCAACTGACAGATTTCCATAGGGGGAAAAGTAGTGTTCATGAGGAATATAAAATCTTTTATTTTTTCCTATTAGGGTATGAAATATTTCAGAGATCAGTTCATGATCATCTGGAACTCTGAGGAGTAGTTCAAGATGACGACTACTTAAAAAAATAGTAAAGCCTATGGAGCAGGAAGGAGTTGTAGATCAACTTTTCTTTTATTAATTGGAGGTAGAAAAGTAATTCAAAAAAGGTGAGATTGTGGCTGGTGCATATTTCTTTCTTTTTTTTTTAAACTGGTAATTATTTTTTTAATATAGTGTATTGATTTTTTACAGAGAGGAAGGGAGAGAGATAGAGAGTTAGAAACATCGATGAGAAACATTGATCAGCTGCCTCCTGCACACCCCCTACTGGGGATATGCCCACAACCAATGTACATGCCCTTGACTAGAATTGAACCTGGGACCCTTCAGTCCGCAGGCTGACGCCCGATCCACTGAGCCAAACTGGTTAGGGCTATATTTCTTTCTTTTTTTTTTTTTTTTGAGCAACAGACAAATTACAGTGAGGAACTTGGCCAAGTGGGATTTGGGCACCGGACTATACAATGCACTCATTGATCCATAATAAAAACCATAACCAGGTGGGTGCTCCGCAACCAGTTGACTTGACGCGGTGGGGGCAGCCGCTTTCACAGGCATTCATGCAACCACTAACCATAGGTGACGACCCTGCTACCCCTGGAAATGCTACCCCACCCTTGAAACGGTAAAGGTATGCAGGGAGGCCTACTTGCTACTTCTATGGAAACAGGGGCAGGGAGAACACTCTATGGACCAAACTAGGTGCGGGAGGTGGGCACCTAGTGGGACACAGGAAAGGAGGCTGTGCGTGCCATGTGTGTCCACTGCTTCCAACAAAGCATGCCAGGCACCTTGAGATCATCCATGGGTGACTCCACATAGGCTTCCCCTCCCCTCGGTTCTTCACTTCCAAGAAACATGCGAGGGGTGCGACACAACAAACCAACAATTAAAAGGATGAGGCCCACCTTCACACAGGGTTACGGGTATATGCTTCAGAAATCAAACGCACATTCGACCTAATGCAGCTGAGGCACAGCTTCAATGAGGTGCATGAAGTAGGACTGAAAACTGGCTGATGATGACACAACATGGAGTAGCTCAGGGGAGATGGGGTGCACGAGAAAGTGCGCTGCTTACCATTCAAGTGTTCACAAACAGCAACACACAATAGGATCCAACCAACCCAACCCCTCCATTTGGACTCAGGACCCACACTTGGAAAGAAATGCTATCAGCACAAAAATCCATGGGCCCCAAACAATACTCTCCCGGTCTGTGTCTTCTATGTCTCTCTCTTCTATGCTTAAAATAAAACAATGATATTGAGAGCGCACCCAACCAATACAGTGCGTGTCTGTGTGTGTGTGTGTCTGCATGTGTGTGTACATGTGTGTGTATGCTCATAGGCACACTAACATGGGAAAGGACACTATTCACTCACAAACAACACTGTGCTCACAGCTCCTATAGGAAACATGTCAGCTCCCCACAAGCACACACTACACAGATACATAGGGGTGAGCACGCATATTCACAGCTTCCCTTCTCTAGAAAGCTGCACCATGAGGGAACCCTGGGGCATGACAAGCACAAGACACGTCGTTCCATGCTAGCCAGGTGACTGCAGGAGCACAGGCCCCTCCAAAACAATGCACAGGTCCCTCCATCACAACAGCAACCTCGGTCGTCCGGACATGGCCACCAGGAAAGGCACACAGACCTTTCACTCTTTCAGATGCTCGCTCGGTAAAATCCTGCCCCACATACTGTGCTGGGTGGGCTGCATATCTGGCGCTTCGGCCAGACGGGTCATGCTGTGCTGGATGTTCCTCTTCACAGGACAAACACATCCGCCCAAGGACGCGCTGGGGCACCGCACAGGGAACCTCCAAACAACAACGACCTCCCATGGATAGACATACGGGAACTTCCACCTTCCATCCATGACTTGCCTACCACTTCCACTGGTCTGCCACGGCTCCCTCCGAGAGCTGCCTACACGAGTCCACAGTGGACAGCGGGTGGGTAGCTTCCCCACGAAGAATGCACCACGACACACTGCTCAGGCATTAAACATTGATCCCATCAGCCGCACAACGGGTGGCTCAGCCGGAATACCTACCCATATTTATTTCTTAAACACTCACCAGGATTTCTTGTGACCCTTTGTGTGGTGTGGTGTGTTGCAACCAATTTGGTTGATTTGCTTATGGGCATGAGTTGGCATCTGTGGGCATGGGGTAGAGGACCATAGGCAGTGGTACTTGAGTACTGAAGGGTGTGAGTGGAGAAGAGACATCAATGCAACAGCAGTAGTGGTGGGCTCTGGATAACTGAGATCTGATGTAGTTTTCAATTGGCGAGGTTGAAGAAAAAAACAAGTTGGGAGGGAGGCCTTCATAGCAGAACTGAAGGCTGTGTTTGGACAATCAGAGTCAGGTTAGTACGTGATACTGTTTGAACTTGGTGTGCATTCTCTGGAAAACACACGCTGAGTAATGACTAAGACCAAGGACATGTCTATGGGAGCTGGGGCTATGGGAGTGCAGGTGTGAGAGGTGTGGGAGTAGGAGTGATGTGGTCTTGGAGAGGGAGTGTGAATTCATGGCCACAGATCCATGATATTGACATAGAGGGAATTAAGGTTGAGTCCATTTCTGGTGATAACTGGATGATACAACATGGGGAATTTTAGGGTAATTCCTGAAAAGACAGGTGTTGTGGCGCTATATGCCAGGTCCACAATTCAGATGTCATATAGGTGCACAGCTGCTTGTTGTTTTGGGGCTGATACAGTGATCAATAGGAATGGGATAGCATACATCAGTGTCACCTGGGCTTGAAAATCTCTACTGGCTTGGGGAAGGGAGAAGGGTAAGAGAGAAATACATACAGAGGAGGTGAGTTAGAATGTTGAAAAGACGGTGATTAGAAAACATCCTCTCCTTTCCATGGCATATATGTGTTATCTTTGAAGATGTGACTCTCGGAATGAAGCTGCATGAGAGAAGTGGGATACAAAAAATTATGTGGAAAATGTGGTGAAAGTGTTGGCCTCAGCACCCTAGTATTGGAATCAAAAGGGTGATGAGTGATGCCATGTTTTTCGGGGTCTTGAAGGGAGAAGATGTTGGACAACAAGGATACTGCCCCACAAGACCAGTGTCAAATCACTCACATCTGTGTTTTTGATAAACATTTCTATGTACCCTATGTTGGTGACACCCATTGCATTGACCCTAAATGTGAGGCCCTGAGGTCAGGTATAACTAATCTGGGCATCTGCTCTATTGTTGTGGGAAGACACAGTATCAGTAGGAATATAAGGAGAGAGTGACTCTGATGGGTTCAAGGCCAGCTCTTTTCTGTGATGTGGGAATGGAGGGAGCAGATGGATATGGAGAGTGGAAAGTATGATGAAATTAAAGCCTAGGAGAGAAGCTGATCATGGATTGAACTGTCTCCATTACGACAGGATATGAACTTTGAGGACGTGGCCATTGCCTTCTCTCAGGAGGAGTGGGGGCTCCTTGATGAGGCTCAGAGACTTCTGTGCTACGATGTGATGCTGGAAGTTTTTGCAGTGGTATCATCTGTAGGTAAGACCTTCACATCTCTCCTAGTGTCCTGAAATGATGTCCTCTCTCAATTTGTTTTCCAAATGTAGCATTCTCTCTCCCACAGCCAGACAATGGGCTAGTTTTCCCAACTTTCCTGTAAATGTGCTGTGCCTTCCAGTGCTGACTTGTGGTGTGTAGAGATCCCTGAGCAAAGGACCCCATAAATAACCCTCAAAAGCATTGCATCAAATAGTGCAGGAAGTGTCCGGGAATCAGGATTGTTGCAGCAAGCTTAATGGGTCCCACCTCAAACTTCCTTTTCCTGTGAGGAGGACTATGTCCACATGCATGGCTTTCACTTCTGACCCCTTCCTCAGCTAAAGGCTGTTTGTGACTATGCCAGGTTATGGTCTTTACTTACATGAACTACGGGCAGTTCTTTTTTTTTTTTTTTAATATATTATTGATTTTTTATAGAGAAGAAGGGAGAGGGACAGAGAATTAGAAACATCGATGAGAGAGATCAATCAGCTGCCTCCTGCACGCCCCCTACTGGGGACATGCCCGCAACCCAGGTACATGCCCTTGACCAGAATCGAACCCGGGACCCTTCAGTCCGCAGGCCGACACTTTATCTACTGTGCCAAACCGGTTCGGCAAGGGCAGTTCTTGTAAGACATTCCTTCCATTGTTTGTGATGTTCTGTTACTTGGATACTATTACATGTTGTGTTGATCAGGGCCAATGCTGGCTGCTCACTTTTGTTGCCTTTCAGTAAAACTCAGAATATTTGTGTTTTTTGTACTTGTGCAGCAGAAGGTGCAGAGAGAATCCTAGTTTTTTTTCCACAGGGTGAACTTACAGGAAGATCTAAGACTCTGGTTCTCAACTTTATGGCCGTTTAAATACAGTTCCTCATGTTGTGACCCAACCATAAAATTATTTTCATTGCTTCTTCTTAAGTATACTATTGCTACTGTTATGAATCATAATGTAAATATCTGATATGCACGATGGTCTTAGGTTACCCCTGGGAAAGTGTCATTCGACCACCAAAGGGATCCAGACCCACAGATTGAGAACCAATGATCTAAGTGGTAGTTGAGCCGGGTTGAGGTGCACCTGGAAGAGCTTTGTCCTAAGAGCTCTGTTTAGAGAATACTAGGAACCTGCTCATGTACAACAGAGTTTAGGTTGAAATGCCACAGGCAGCAGCTCATTTCTACCTTTTCATTCCCATGCTTGACACTTTGCTGAGTTCTCTTTTGATCTGTGACGTCCTGGATTTTAGCTACCTTTACCTCCGTGGCCTTTTTGCATCCCCTGTGTACTTGTAAGGCTCTCTGCAGTATTCTGAAATGTTAACCTGCACACGTGTTATGAGATGCACACACGTGCTTACGTAGTCAACACAACCTCCTCATTACTTGAATTTTACTTGGAATAAGATGTAATCAACCTTCTGCACAGCTTGCCCATGTCACCAACAGACAAGACCAGCTGAACACTGTTAGCAGAAGAATGAGCAGACGATCCAGCTTCTAATCCATGCGGTACTTGCCATGTTTGTTTATATTTTGTTTGGGATATTCCCCGTTTCATGATCTTCAGTAGCGCAGAACTTCACAGGAGCATCTTATATATTCTTCCTACAGATATGTTACTGTCAGACAATTGCATGGAATCGTCTTAAGTGCAACACACTTTTGTAAAGGCACTTCTCCCTGTCCACACAGTCGACATTCATTTTGGCACTATTTTTCTGTTTTCAGGTTGTTGGCATAAAACAGATGATGTGGAGGCCTGTTCTGAGCAGAATGCATCCATAGAAGGAGAGTCACTGGTCAGTGCTTCTAAGACACCACCAACAACCCAGAAGAGCCATCTTTGTGGGAGGTGTTTCTCTGTGTTAAAAGATATTCTGCACCTGACTGATTCACAAGCAGCAGACTTTGAGCAGAAAGCCTTCTTCAGTGATGCATGTGTGAGAGGCTTGTGTTTCAGTGCAAACTTTCACCAGCAACAGAGGGAAGCCAGTGGAGAGAAGCCCTGGAAAGGAGATGTGGACAGGGCCTCATTTGTGAACTGGTGCAGCTTCTACTTACCAGGTCTGCCTTCAACCAGTAGGGAGGTTGGGGAAGACTTCACAGCCATCTCAGAACTTCTCCAGAACCAGGCCACTCTCAGAACTGAGGAGCCATACAGGGGCAGTGAGATTTCACAGGAATTACTCAATAGAAACAGGCATCACCAATGGAATAAATGTGAAAAAGCTGCCAGCCACAACCAGAATCTTGTTCAAGATCAGGGTGTCTGCTCTGGAGAAGTGAAATATCAATGCAATATATGTGGGAAAGTTTTCAGACATATCTTTAAGCTCAATCGACATAGGAGAGTTCACACTGGAGAAAAGTCTTATCAGTTTACTGACCATGGAATGTCCTTCCATCAGTCTTCCTTCACTGAACACCACAGAGTTCACACTGGAGAAAAACCCTACAAATGTATTGAATGTGGACAGTCATTTAGACGCAGTTACCACCTTTTTATACATGAGAGAGTTCACACTGGAGAAAAGCCCCATCAATGTAGTGATTGTGGGAAATGCTTCAGTTATAGCTCTTACCTTATTAAACACCACAGAGTTCACACTGGAGAAAAACCATATGAGTGTAGTGAATGTGGGAAGTCATTCAGGCAAATCTCTACTCTCAATAATCATCAGCGAGTTCACACTGAAGAAAAGCCATATGAGTGTAGTGAATGTGGGAAGTCATTCAGGGGTGTCTCTAGTCTCAATAAACATCAGAGAGTTCACACTTCAGAAAAGCCCCATCAATGTAGTGATTGTGGGAAATGCTTTAGTTATAGCTCTTACCTTATTAAACACCACAGAGTTCACACTGGAGAAAAACCTTATGAGTGTAGTGAATGTGGGAAGTCATTCAGGCAAATCTCTACTCTCAATAACCATCAGAGAGTTCACACTGGAGAAAAGCCATATGAGTGTAGTGAATGTGGGAAGTCATTCAGGCAAATCTCTACTCTCAATAAACATCAGCGAGTTCACACTGGAGAAAAGCCATATGAGTAGTGAATGTGGGAAGTCATTCAAGGATGTCTCTAATCTCAATAAACATCAGAGAGTTCACACTGGAGAAAAGCCATATGAGTGTAGTGAATGTGGGAAGTCATTCAGGCAAATCTCTACTCTTAATGAACATCAGAGAGTTCACAGTGGAGAAAAGCCATAAGAGTATAGTGATTGTAGAAAGTCATTCAGGCAAAACTCTACTCTCAATAAACATCAGAGAGTTCACACTGGAGAAAAACCGTATGAGTGAGGTGAATGTGGGAAGTCATTCAGGGAAACCTCTGCTATCAATAAACATCAGAGAGTTCACACTGGAGAAAAGCCATGAGTGTAGTGATTGTGGAAAGTCCTTTAGCAGAAGCTCTACTCTCATTAGACACCACCGAATACACACCGGAAAGGCACCTCATAAGTTTATTGAATGTGGGAAATCTTTTTTCTACAAATCTTTCCTCGTTCAACACTTGAAAGTACACACTGTAGAAAAGCTTTAAATGTGCAGGGAATATTTTATCTTTCTCACTCCGAATACCAATACCAATGGAGAAACTTTTACACTCATTTACCTGAATAGGAATCCCTTTTTTCAAAACATACACTCTGCTAGATAAATTCCTTATAAGTTTAACATACAGTAGAGGTTTTCAGAAACTGCATTGCACCTGCTAACCCACTCAGTCCTACTACCTGATTGATGTCACTGCGAGTATTTGTGGGGAAACCATTTCACTCCTACCACCTGGCTCACCTTTAGAGTGTGCATCACTCACAGCCTCTGCAGACTCTGGGGTTGTGCTTGAGAATATCATGAATCCAAGCTTCTTCTGGTGGATCTTCACTTCTTTCTGTCTGACTAGAGAATTTATCTGACCCAGGTTTTGTCAAAAGCCCCCTGCCTCAGCTAAGAAGTGCTACCTCTTCAGGGACATTGTGGTTCTCACTTTATGCTGTGGGGAATTGTTTCAGGTTCCAATTCACCATCCTGCAAACATCTTGCTGTACTTTGCTCTGGTTTATGATCTTTATGTAAAGGTGTTTTTTCTTTGGTACCTTTAATTTTTTTGGTTGTATTCTTTCCCTGGGATGATTGACAGGAAAGTAGTGATCTGTTAGCATGGAGAGTTGAACAGATATGGTGGGTCCCAAACTTTCTGTGCTTTTGAAGGCACTGCTTGATGGCAGAAAATCACTCTTTGTTCAATATTGGCTGATTTTGAATTGCTGACCAAGGCCTTGAGATAAAGTGTGCATGACTTTGTGGTTCTAATTAGCTGTCTGGTGTCTCTTTTATCATAGAGGTCATTGGTCACCCTGAATAGGCAGTGTTTATTGTGCTCTGTGAACAATATGAATTATATTCTCTGTGCACAGTATCTATTACTTAAGTGTCAGCAATCTTTAGGGGAGCTGCTGTCCACGTGCTGTAAAGAGGCCATGTGTCATGTTGTATGAGATTTCATAGGCCGATGTCATTGGTTGTAAGACTCTGAGATGGAATTAGTATCTACACTTATAAAAGACAAACATGCAAATTGCCATACCTGTGCTAGCCTTAAGCCAAACCCACCAGCCAATCAGAGCGGCTATATGCAAATTACTCAAACAAAGGTGGCGATTAATTTGCATATACCATCTGGGAGCGAAGACTGAAGACAACATGGAAGCTAAGCGCTACAGAAGTGAGCAAAGTAGAGGCGGCGGAGACAGGAATGAAGCCAAGGCTGCGGAGGCAGCAGTTGGGAGGGGAAATCCAGCGCAGCGGCTGGGAGTGGAAGGGGTAACCCAACCTGAGCAGCTGGGAGCAGGAAGGCAAACCCAGCAGTAGCGACTGGAAACTGGAGGGGAAATGCAACCTGAGCGGCTGGGAGCAGGAGGGGAAGCCCATCTCAGTGGGTTTTCCTCCCTTCTCTGCTTCGTACCAGCTGCAGGAAGCCCTATAGCTCGCAGGAATTTTCCTGCAACAGGCTTCTAGTTGGGACATAAACACTGTTTGCATAGTCATGGGAGACACTGCAGTTAAACTAGATGAAAAGTGCCTCTTCTGGATATAAATCCAAAATTACCCTGGGGCCTGTGGCTTGTATGCTATTTGAGGACATTCTGAGGACCCCCATCGCTATTTCCTTTAGCTGAAGGCACTGGCAGAGAAAATAATCTAATGGTTTTGCGGATTCCCCTGGTCCCTCTATGATGTTCACCTCAAGGTTGTTGCTCAACAGGCAAGACCTCAAATCTAGAGGAAGCATAATGCTGTGTTTAGTCCCAGGACGTGTCTTTTTTAACCAGTCAGCATTCCTGTTGATTCCAATGGCAATAATCTTCACTACTTGCCAACATTTGCTGCCACTGAGGCAAGGGTGTTCCCCCCAGAAAATGAGAACTGACATAACAAAGTACACCTTTCTCATGTGTGCTGTTTGGTGAGCCCTGACATAGAGATAAAGCTGTGAAACCGTCACATGTGAAATAAACCCACCTGTAACTCATACCCAAGGTGGGGCACTAATGGGCTCACAGATTTAAGTTCAGAAAACACAGAGATTATTCTTTTAAAATATTTTAGAAAATACTTTTATTCTTTTTTTGTGGGGAGGGAGAGTGAAGCAAGGGGAATAGATATATAAACATAGATATGCTGAACTCCTTCACGTCCCCTACTGGGGATCCATTTGGGGATGTGCGCTGACCTGGAATCAAACCAGAGATCTTTCAGTGAATGGGATAATACCTAACCAGCTGAGGACATTGGATGAGGCAGAGTTTATTCCTGTATTATTGTTATTAATTAATGTATTATTTTCCGTAGCAACAACTCTAAACCACCTTTTTGCCTCATCCTATATTTTCCTAATACCCTGTTATAATCTCTCTTTCTGCATTTCTTGGCCCTCCATGCAGTCATGGATTTTCCTTTTTTATTTATTTTTTTATTTATTTATTTTTTACAATAGAATCATTCATATTGTTTATAATTTTATAGGCACTATTTGATGTGTTCTCTTTTACAAATTCTGGTTTCCTCCATGCTATGCTGTTATTTTGAGATTCAACACAAATGCTTATGTGAAAAATTTATTTAATTCTGAATAGTACTGTGTTCTGTTAATAATCACTTTATCTATTGATCTGTCTATGTTTTTTGTTATTTCCTGGCTTAGGGTATTATAAATAAATATTATGGGAATATTTGCACTCAGTTCTCTATATAGACATATGTTCTACCTATCAAAATGTTGTGTAGATTAATGTTTTACATTTAAGATATGAAAAACTGTGAGCCAATGTGGTCATTCCCTTTGCCTTCCCTCTACCCCACAGTATATAAAAATTCCAGTTTTTCTGCTACCCTGAAAGGACATACAATGGTTAACCTTTTCAAACAGTAACCCTGGGAAATGCATATATTGGTAACTCACTTTCATTGTAATTCCATCTACCTAAGAATTGTGTAAGGTGAACATTTTTTCATACATTTCTTTGTAATGTCTTTATCTGCTTTGTTAAAATGTCAGCTGATAATCCCTTTCAAACTGTTTCAATAAATTTATTATTTTAACTGAAAGAGGACTGTGCAGCATGTAAGACATGTGCTTAAATTTCCCTCATTCCTCAGTGACTCAAGTG
>NW_005353470.1:0-5300 GCF_000412655.1 Myotis brandtii | reverse complement strand
ATCTCAAACTGATTGTGCAACTTTGAAAAGATATCAAATCCCATATTATAACATTTGTTGAATCCCATATATTTTGGTAACATATTTGATATGTTTTGTTTAAAAAATGAGAAATTAAGTCAACCAATGAAAAAGTTACAAAAAAAGATAAATTCCATCATTATGTCAGAATCAGATTATGTGTAAGAGAGAAAACTGGGATTCCTTTATTGCACATCACTAAAGGATTTGGTACTTATTAACCAGAAAAAAACACTTTGAGAACCATGGACTATTTACAAATGTATTGAAATTTTTAAATGACAAAACTAGGTAATATGCCCTAGCCAGTCTGGCTGTGGATAGAGCGGCAACCTGCAGACTGCAGGATCCCAAGTTTGATTCTAGTCAGGGGCAATTGCCCAGATTGTGTGCTCGATCCCCAGTGCAGGAGGTGATCAACTGATGATTCTCATCATTGATGTTTCTAACTCTCTCTCCCTCTCCCTTCCTCTCTGAAATCAATAAAAATATATTAAAAAACCAAAAAACAAAAACTAGGTAGTAGTATATATTCTAAAATTTCTAATAAATTTTTGCTTTTACTTTGCAAGACATAATTCAGAGGACCTCAAAGAAAAATGTAGCAATTAAGTTTGGAAAAGCCATAAAAGAGACTTTTTTACTTTTAGAATGGATATTTTTATCCTTTCCTAAAATGTGTATCATTATTCAAGAAGCAGTTTTATAAATTTCACTGAAGAGAATATAATGTGACAGATCTACTCCATCAAATGGTTCTCTTGTAAAGGTAATCTCATATCACACTGTAGTCAACTTCAAAACCAAAGATAGCAAAATTCAAATTTAGAGAAATACACTTTCTAAAGGAAGCCTATTTAAAGCCTACAACATTTAGAAGTTTCTCACTGTTCTAACTATATCTTATAAAAATATAGTTTCATTTAACATGAACTAGCCTACTATTCTCTAATATTTACAACAAATGATTGAACAGTCAATGCAAAGTGGATTACTAAGTAAATAGGAAGGAAGTCAAGGAGTCAATATTCCTCATAAAATAAATTAAATCACAGTATGTCATGGTCTTGGTTGTCCAATTCAATTGTTAGTTCCATATCTACTTGGTATATTTGTAAAACCAGTCCTGAATCCTTGGGTTGCTCCAATTCCTGGAACTCCAAGTCCTTGATTAACAACGCTGCTATAAGGTATGTGTCCATGATTAAGTCCCAGACCATAAGGTCTTGTTTGTGTGTTTAGAAGAATAACTGGGTTCACATTTTTTCCAGGGGTGTTAAATGAAAATTCTGGAGGTGGACTACTAGGTTTAGTTGGAGTTGATGTGACAGGGTTCGACTCATCAATACCCTTTAGAGGAGGCATTGGTATTATATGATGATCTGAAAAATTTAGGACATTAGCTGCAACAGGCCCCGATGGTAAAGAGGGCCTTATCCAGTCATCCTTGAATATTTGAACGGTCAGTGTAGACACTAGAGTGTACAGCCTGTTGATCACATGAGCAAGAACCATTTGTTCATTTGCATCTCGGCGAATTCTTACATGCACTGATCCAGCCTCTCTGAGAAGTTTGTCCAACTGACCAATAACATGGGGTGGTGTTGTCTGGAGTAATACCTTCCCACTGTACACACTCATGGGATACATAGTGCCAAACGTCATCAGAGCAATTGCTATGGCAGAGGCAGTGTTTACAGCAAAATAATTATTAATTTCAATTAGCATATACGTAATACAAAGAGCAAATGCTCCTGCAAGATCAATCAAAACAAATGGATTCATTCGGGGAAGGAAGACACTGCTAAGTCCTGGAATAATTCCACACACGCTTTGACTAAGATCTGCAACATGCTCTTGAAGCCAACTTGTACTGGCAGCTTCAGAGACATAAGCAAAAGGTTTATTCCGAATAGAAAGCATCGTGAATAGGTTGAATGAAAGTGCCACAAAAGTACCAACTAATAATCTTCCCGTGTGTATCTCGGGCTGCTCCAAAAAGCGTTCTACACTTTCCTTTAATATAAAGAGAGCTCCCAACTGTGCCAAGACTGTGGAGGCAAACACAGCCAGGACTTCCAATCTTTCAAATCCAAATGAATAGACAGGGGTGGGTTTCCTCATCATTACCCAGTAACTTATTAAACATGTCATTAAACTAAATAGATCAAAAATGGTCAGGTAAGTATAGGCAGTTAAAGCTATACTATTAGTGGAACTGCACCACATAAGCAGGAAGCCAGTACAAGTTAAGTTTATTGCACCAAACAGCAATATCTTCCAGGACCTTCTGTCAGCTGCTACAAGTCCAAATTCCTGTAATAACTTTCCAAAAAAAGATCTTTGTGGTTTTCGAAAGAGATGAATTGTCCCCATGGTAAGGAGCGGCCCCGCTCCGGCCGGAAGACGCTCTCTGCTTATACATTTAATCTGCATTGTTAACGTTCAGAGCTGCTCTTATTTAAGTCTAAGCATTCAGTAATATATTAAGTGATATGGAGGTTTATATTATTTGTCTATTTCCTGGTTAAATACTCTCATCATGGTCAGTTTTAAAATGCCAAAATGATAGCACTGATAATGGACATGATATGATATTTCAGTAGCACATCATTGTATTTTATTTCCAACACATTGATACAGTAGCAAAAAATATGCTTCTGAACTTTCCTAATAACACAGTAAAATTATTGGGATCCCCAAGTTTTAAACCTTTCTTAAAATTTGACTTAAGTACAATTGATTTAAATCATACATTCAAAAAATATTTTAGTTGATTTCAGGGAAGAACGGGGAGGAAGAGAGAGAAACATCAATGATGAGAGAGAATCTCTGGTAGGCTGCATCCTGTACCTCCATTCTCCCTGGGAAATGAGCCTGCAATCCATTTTTGTGCCCTGACCATGGATAGAACCATGGTCTTCTGGTTCATAGGTCAATGATCAACCAATGAGACACACCAGCTGGGCTAGAGTATTTTAAAATTTTTCTAATATATATAATTGTTATTATTATTTTTAAAATAGAGAAATGATGGTCTTCTGGTTCATAGGTCAATGATCAACCAATGAGACACACCAGCTGGGCTAGAGTATTTTAAAATTTTTCTAATATATATAATTGTTATTATTATTTTTAAAATAGAGAAAATAATGGCGGCATAATAGGTAAACACCGGAGACTGCTGCCGCAAACAACCACTTCAAAAATACAACTAAAAGACGGAACGGACATCACCCAGAACCACAGGAAGGCTGGCTGAGGAGAGACTCTTCAACTAGAAGGAAAAATAACAGCACACCGAGGCTCAGAGGAGGCGCAGTGTGGAAAATACTCAGGTGCGGAGGTGCGCGCGCAAAGCGGGCTGGTGGCTGAGAGCGCGGTTGTCGTTTTCGGTCAGGGGGGAGTCTCAGACTCTGAGCTCCAGATACGGGCGAATCGCTGGGGACTCGGACCCAAACGGGAGAAGCGGGAGTGTCTGGCATCAGTTGGAAGGCAGCTTTCCCTCCGAGGTTTGCAGCGGTTCCGGGGGTTCTGAGAAGCAGAGCCTCTGGGAACAGGACTGAGGGCACCATAACGGCTCCCTCCGCCCGCCCTGTTGAGCCCGCCCCGCCCAAGCCCTGCGCAGAGCCATTTGCCGGATCGCCTCAGGCAAAGGCTAGATTAGCACCTCCCCAGAGGACAGAAGTTTTCCGCGGCAGACACAGCTGATTCACACAGCCAGTCGGCCTGGTGGTCAAATCCCTCTAGTATTAACTACAACAATCAAGGCTCAACTAGAACAAGACTGCGCACAAAGACCACTAGGGGGTGCACCAAGAAAGCATAAAAAATGCGGAGACAAAAAAACATGACAGAAATGGACGATATAGAGCTAAAAAACGCAATTTTGAGGGCTTGCAATAAACTTCTGGAGAGCCTCACGAAAACTAATGAGACCCTCGATGCTATGATAAAGAAACTAGAAATTAAGCATACACGCTCTGAAATAAAGAATATTACACCCAATAGCAGACCAGAGGAGCGCAAGAATCAAGCCAAAGATTTGAAATGCGAAGAAGCAAAAAACACCCAACCGGAAAAGCAAAATGAAAAAAGAATCCGAAAATACGAAGATAGTGTAAGGAGCCTCTGGGACAGCTTCAAGCGTACCAACATCAGAATAATAGGGGTGCCAGAAGATGAGAGACAGCAAGATATTGAAAACCTATTTGAAGAAATAATGGCAGAAAACTTCCCCCACCTGGTGAAAGAAATGGACTTACAGGTCCAAGAAGCGCAGAGAACCCCAAACAAAAGGAATCCAAAGAGGACCACACCAAGACACATCATAATTAAAATGCCAAGAGCAAAAGACAAAGAGAGAATCTTAAAAGCAGCAAGAGAAAGAGACTCAATTACCTACAAGGGAATACCCATACGACTGTCAGCTGATTTCTCAACAGAAACTTGGCAGGCCAGAAGGGAATGGCAAGAAATATTCAAAGTGATGAATACCAAGAACCTACAACCAAGATTACTTTATCCAGCAAAGCTATCATTATAAAAAAATAAAGTCACATATATTTGAAAAAAAAAAAATAAATAAAATATATTTTATTGATTTTTTACAGAAAGGAAGGCAAGGGATAGAGAGTTCGAAACATCGATTGATCAGTTGCCTCCTGCACAACCCCTACTGGGGATGTGCCCCCAACCAACGTACATGCCCTTGACCTGAAACGAACCTGGGACCTTTCAGTCTGCAAGCCTTTGCTCTATCCACTGAGTCAAAAACGGTTAGGGCTGTAATTTTTATTATTGATAGTATTACAGATGTCTCTCGTTTCCCCCTGTATACATATTCTTTGGTGGATCTATTCCATACCTGCCCTTCCCCTCCCCTCAGAGATCTATCAGTATGAACCAGTTAAGCAGACCTCCAGTCCTGTCCTCCAGCACCACTTGTGGGGCCTCCACACCAATACTCACCAAGGTCATTGGCTGAGATGAGACTTCCCCTGGGTCATTGCAAAAACTACATTACCCAGAAAGCACTGCGCCTGAGTCAGCCGGGTAAGGAGCATTTTGGTGCTCTCACATCCGGTTAGGGCGGGACTTCCTCCTCCTGGCGGTCATTTTGAACTCTTCTGTGGGTGCACAGACTCAGGAGCTTCAGCGGTTGGTGGGGAGTAGCAGGAGGTGTTGGAGGCAGCGGCTCCGCTGGGCAGGGTGTGTCTGAGGCTTGTTGACCACAAACCGGCGCGATTGGGGCGTCCGTGCCACCCCGACTCCTCTCC
>NW_005353469.1:483-739 GCF_000412655.1 Myotis brandtii | reverse complement strand
CCCTTCAGGGTGGGGGTCCCCGCTGGAGTGCCTGGCCTGCCTGGGTGAGCGGCTGATGGCTGTTTGCAGGTTGGCCAAGCCCCTTCAGGGTGGGGGTCCCTGGTGGGGTGCCTGGCCAGCCTGGGTGAGTGGCTGATGGCTGTTTGAAGGCTGGCCACAGCCCCTTCAGAGTGGGGTCCCCGCTGGGGTGCCTGGTCAGCCTGGGTGAGGGGCTGATGGTTGTTTGCAGGCTGGCCAAGGCCCCCCCCCGGGGCCC
>NW_005353469.1:0-263 GCF_000412655.1 Myotis brandtii | reverse complement strand
CCCCAGCCACCCATGCTCCCAGTGGAGGCTGGCTGGAAGCAGGTATCTGGGATGTATTTATCTTCTATAATTGAAACTTTGTTGCCTTGAGCAGAGGCCACAGGCAGGAAGCTTGGCTTCCTCCTTGGCTTCCTCCATCGCCAGGGCAACCAAGCCTTCTGCTTGCTCCAGCTCCGTGGCTACCGGCCGTCATCTTGGTTGGGATAATTTGCATATAATCGCTCTAATTGGCTGGTGGGCATGGCTTGGGGCATAGCGGAGGT
>NW_005353468.1:6736-7576 GCF_000412655.1 Myotis brandtii | reverse complement strand
TTTGGAATTGTGTCACAGCTGCCATTTTTTCTGGGTTAATAGAATAACATCGAGTATCTTACAAGATTTTGTATCTACTTATGAGAAAGTAACCACGTACTTACAGTCTCAAAAAATCTAGCTCTTGCCCTGGCTGGTGTGGCTCAGTTGGTTGGGTGTCTTCCCATGCCACTTCTATCCCTGGTCAGGGCACATGCCCAAGTTGTGGGCTCGATGCCCAGTAGGGGGTGTGCAAGAGGCAGATTGTAGATGGTTCTTTGTCATCAATGTTTCTTACTCTTCCTTCTCTCTAAAAGTCAATAAACTATTCTTTAAAAAATCTAGCTCTTGAACAAAAGTAAATTAGTCACTCACTCCCTTTAGCTCGATGCGTGGTCATTTCTTTACCATTTAAAACACTAGAAAATTATACATTTCAGAAACAGTACCATATTCCAAAGGAAAAAATAGTTGGGATATAGTTCTTTTGCTATTGAGCAATAATGACATCAAAGAAAAGCAATCAAATTTTTAGTCAATGATGTATTTGTCAAGAATTCCTCCCCACCCCAGGGGTTTCCATGATATACTTTGCCAGAAATAAACATTCTAATTTTTATAGTAAATCTCTTACTCCAGGGAGTATTGCATTCCATGACAATGGAGTGCTACAAAGCAGCATCTGTTTTTTTGTTTTCATTTCAAAATTGGTTGAATTCTCATATTGGGGGGAAAAAAAAAATTCCTTAAGACTTACCTTAAAAGCCATATATGACAGGCCCACAGCCAACATCATACTCAATGGACAAAAACTAACACCATTTCCCCTAAGAACAGGAACAAGACAGGGATGCCCACTCT
>NW_005353468.1:0-4187 GCF_000412655.1 Myotis brandtii | reverse complement strand
AGGACACATATGTAATACCCTTTGTACTTCTTATTATAATATTTTTTTAAAAGAATAATAATTAAAAAAAAAAGACTTACCTTAAAAACTAAGGTATGCAAGAAACGGTATAATAGCCAGGTTCTAATACTTATTATAATATTTTTTTAAAAGAATAATAATTAAAAAAAAAAGACTTACCTTAAAAACTAAGGTATGCAAGAAACGGTATAATGAAAGCCAGGTTCACTGTACTTGTATACAAGCATAGATCTGCTAGAAGTTGTATTTTACTTAATAGTGTTAATTTTGCTGTACTCCACATTCCAACTCCAAAATGATTCCCAGTCACACTAAACTTCTCAGGATGTGGAAGTGGCTGCCATATTGGAAAACGGACTCCACACATAAAACTCCTAGGATTTTATTTTCCTTCCTTTTCTAAGTATTTGCAATATAGTAATAATACAGCTGCATGCAGTCTGAGGTTCACCATGATTGGACAATGGTTCTACACTACAGTATACTTCAGCATGAAATGTTTTCTTGTTTACCAATATGTAAACCTGAAATATTTTGCGCCTGAAGTTTTTTACATGGCATATCCATTTTGAATTTTTAAAGCATAAAAGTGGCAAAGAAAATTTAAGAGAAAAACTTTATTTCCTACTCTTAAATTTTTGTATCTTCAATTTATGATGAGAAATTTAACGGAAGAACCATGACAGAAAACTCAAGATTAAAATTTAACTTAATAGATATTTTCTTGTAGAAGCAATGTATTAAATGTTTACATTCATAGAACAGTACATAGCAAATTATTTTCCTTGTAATATTGCTAAAATACTATAGTTACTTAGAGTTCCATGTTGCCTACTTATTGGACTTGTTGGTAAGCTTGGTTTTTGTGGGGAACTGTATTCCATGGTGCATGGTGAGAAGAAGAGCCCTGGAATCCAGTCATGGCTTCCCCTGGTGGGTGGAGCAGGAGAGGTTTTGCAGTGTGGACTCCCCAAGCCCTGTGAGTTAGCAGGCACCTTGTGTGAGTGCCCCGTTGAAAAATCTATGTTGCTCAATGTAAATCATGCTCGCTCTTCTAGGTTGGATTTAAAATAAGGATGGGTCATGGAAGCCTAGTATATACACTTTTCCAAGTGTTTGTCTTTAATTTTTTTGTCGACCTCATGATAAGCATTTATGAAGTACCTGCTGTATGTCAGGACCTATTTCTACAACCCAGTCTGTGGGGATCGGCAGACAGCTAAGCACACTCCCTGCCACTGAGAATCTGGGAGTTGAGTGGAAGACTAGCTCTAGAAACCGAAGTTGTAAGAACAATGATAAATGCCCTTCAGACATTGTCTGTTAATAAAGTGTGGACTGATTGTTCTGCTCCAGGACTTATATAACAGGGATCTGGCTAGGCTTCCATTCCAGTTAGTCTTGGCATTATTTCCTATGGGAAGTACTACGGAATTGATAAGTTATTGTTTTGTTTTGCTTTTTCAACAAAATTTTGACCTGCAAAGTAGTGTAAGATTTTCGGTCCACAAAAACATGTGTTGTTATCTAGTAGACAAAGTACTTAGAAAGGTTTGGGCCATGCAGATAAGGATAATGAAATAGGTTATTCTAGTCATTTTCTAAATACAGTGTTTTTTCAGGCTAGATGTAAAAGTGGAGTGGACTGTTGATAAAAATGTTTATTTTCAGAAGTTTTTACAATCTTGGTCCCTGGCATATGTCATCAGTTTGGTGAAAATAAACGAAATTCTAAAAAAAAAAATAAAAAATTGCTTGATTTATATAAAAACTTCTACCTGGCTGGTTAAGATTTAAAAATTCTTTTTCACATTTGCAAATAACTAATTCTGGGGTCTTAGGAGTTATTGTAATGCCAGTGATACATAAAGATCTGCAACTTTCATATATTTTATGTTCAGAAATAGTTATACCCAGTATGATGCTTAACACACAGGAAAAAAATAAAAAATTGCTTGATTTATATAAAAACTTCTACCTGGCTGGTTAAGATTTAAAAATTCTTTTTCACATTTGCAAATAACTAATTCTGGGGTCTTAGGAGTTATTGTAATGCCAGTGATACATAAAGATCTGCAACTTTCATATATTTTATGTTCAGAAATAGTTATACCCAGTATGATGCTTAACACACAGGAAATACATAATATTTGTTGATGAGAAATATAAAATGCTAATGAAACAAATAGCAAATCACTTTATTAGCATAAACAAGCTATAAATTTCAGGTTGAAACCCTAATTTTTCTCAGGAGAGTAGGACCTTTTGGAGTATATTTCCAACCCTATGTAGCTTGGTTTCCTCCACAGAGTTTTAGGATAGATTAGGCCATGGTACAAATAAAAAACACAAAATTGGTGTGACCCTATAAAAATTTAATTCTTGTTCATGAAATGTTCAATATGGATTGGGAAGTCTTCCACCATCGTTATTACACCTGGAACACGTGACCCCAACATCGTCAAAGTGGGGGGAGAACCAGTGGGCACATGGCGTTGGATGTCAGGCCCTCACCTGAAGAGACATGGTTTCCACCTTCATTGCTTCACTAAGAACGTGGGCCTGCGGCCCAACCTAACTACAAACAACACTGGGAGAGAAAACAGCTACTTGGTGACCAATGACAGCGTTAACACGTTGTAGTTGATGCCTGATATTTCATCCATTCAGTGACTTATTTAAAAAACAAAATAAAAGAAAAACAACAACAGTAAAACATAGTACTCTGTGCAAGGGATTTATTACTTGATTATTAAAGGCTTCAAATATTCTTAATTTTTATAAGGAATGTATTTAAGACTCCTTTACCTTCTCTAACCTTTTCATAATACAAAGTTTTAAAATGTTCCAATGGTAGTTTCACACAGTTACTAAAATATTTGACAGTGCATAGAACACACATTTCCTTTTGATCCAATAACTGAGAGATTATTAACTGATTTTAGAGCTGGTGACAGACTTCAGATGTTGTGATGAATCCAAAGTCACATAGCTAGTAAGTGATAAAACAACAGAACTTAAAGCCCCAGGTCTGATTTCTAAATTTCCGATGTGGTCCAGACTGCTACAGTGCCTTTTGGAATGGTTTTTCAAGTAAAATTGTTCCAATCTTAACCCCTCATCTGCCACCCTATCATCTACACCAAAGGTATTCATCACGTGGTCCATGTGTAAGACTCGGCCTTGTTTTGTGATGGTTACTATGGCAATTTTATTCCGAATTGGACCTAATCCTGTCAAAATTATGACATTAAGGCTCTTATTGAAATACTAGTTTAGTAGTAAATAATACTCTAAAGGCCACTGAATAATCCAAGATACACCCGGACAGCGTGCTTGTTCTGCCTCAGCAAGGTTAGTGTGTCACCGTGGCCCTCCATGACTACAGTCACAGTGACCACTTTGTTTTGTCCAAAGGTCCAGCAGCTTTCTATAGATATTTCACCTTCCAACAACTCCCTAGGTAGGAGCTATGATTATACTTACTTTACAGATGAGGAAACTGAAGCAAGGAAAGGTAAAGAAACTTGTCCAGTGTCACACAGCTAATATGTGATGGAGCTGGCATTTGAACACAGGAATTGTATGAAAATTATGGTGTGTGTTCTCTCCTTAATCTGTTAAACGTCTATTTTCCTTTTAATAGCAACACAAATGGCCTTACATCTATAGTTTTCCCTGACTCTGTAAGCAGGCAGTCACCTCTCTTCTCTCAGAATTGAACTGTGGTGAGCCAGCAAGGCCATGGCATACTCAGCCCCATGGTGGGCGCCATATGTGCCAAGCCAGCTCAGCCAGGTTCGGTGAGCCTCAGAGCGGGTGGTGAAGGATTGAGAAAAGATAGACAAGAGGAAAAAGCTGGGTCTGGGTGGGACGCTGTCCTCTCTGATGGAGAGCTAGCAACAGTGCCACAGCCTGAAAGCCATGTCTTTATTTTATAGCCAGATTCCACGAGGCAAAGTAAGGGCATGGTCACAACATTCTCCCGGGTTTCAAATCTACTCAATTACATGCACCTGGTCAAACTTTATTTGCTGCACCTCCTGCAGCCCATATCACTTAGCCACGTGGGACCACAGGTTCAGGTTCAGACGATAGATTCAAGCTGGGACTTGCACACGGCCATGAGAGGACTGTGCCCCCTCATTAGTCTGAGGCTTGAACCT
>NW_005353467.1:853845-881523 GCF_000412655.1 Myotis brandtii | reverse complement strand
TTCTTCATAAAAGCCATCCTTAATGAGTGTACATTTTTTAAAAATATATTCCATTGGGTTTTTACAGAGAGGAAGGGGAGGGACAGAGAGCTAGAACCATCGATGAGAGAGAAACATCGATCAGCCTCCTGCAGCATTTTACATTCCCACCAGCAACACACAGGCGTTCCAATTCCTCCATGTCCTCACCAGGGACCCTTGAGTCCGCAGGCCGACGCTCTATCCACTGAGCCAAACCGGCTAGGGCAATGAGTGTACATTTTACTGAGTGTACATTTATCTTTTCTTTTTTATGTGTTATAAGAATTCACAATTTACATGATTCATTCATTCATTCATTCAATCATTCATTCCCTTAATTTCTTCACCTATCATAAATATAAGAGGTTTGACTGAATATCTTACCAAAACTTTGCTTAGTGCTCTGAGTATGACAAGTAATGCTGCATTTTCATGTTTTTAGCGAGTTCATCTTAAAATTTTTCTGCAGACCAAGTGGGTGTTTGCTGGACACAGCACAATCAGAAACCGAGAAAGAGGAGGCAGTAGGGATGAGAAGCGAGGATAAAGGGAATTGTTCCCACACTAACGGGATCAAGTCCTCCACTCCCAGGCCTGGGCCTATGAATCAGATCTGGCTCTACCCGCACCTCTGGCAGCGTGGGCCCCGCCCGTGGCAGGCCCTCAGAGGGCTGCATTGCTGAGAGGACTGGGAGCTTCCTAGGAGATGGACAGCCACTTACCCACCTGTGCATCCTCAGCACGTGGTCAAGAACAACCCATAGCAAATGCTCAACAGGTTTCCCCCCTAAAACATTGCAGACATTTAATTAAACGAATAATTAACACTTACACAAACAGATGAAGCAGTAAAAAAAGCAAAACCCACCTGTGCATCCTCAGCACGTGGTCAAGAACAACTCATAGCAAATGCTCAACAGGTTTTCCCCCTAAAACATTGCAGACATTTAATTAAACTAGTTGAAATGAATAATTAACACCTACACAAACAGATGAAGCAGTAAAAAAAACAAAAACCTAAATTCCTTGTCAAAATAACTTTATCTGCAGATTTTATAAAACTTTTCTCTGCGATTTTAATTTATATGCTTGTATTGGTAATAGCTTACTTGGTCTCCCACAGCCCAAGGCTCTCCCAGGGCTGCTGTGAATGTCGATTTGCATCTAAACCCCTAATTGCTGGTCTCTGTCTGCAGATGTGGCTCCAGTGGCTGGACACGCTGGCCGCTGCCAGAGCTGCTGTCAGTGATGGATGGCGCTGCTTGCTGGCCAGCCACCCAGGGGCCAACGACTTCCAATAGAAAACGTGCCTGATGAGGAGGAACATTGGAGTTGCCAAACTCCCCAGCCTTGCCTCTGCTTTGTATTTGGGCCCATTTTTGTTTATTTTTGAGGCCGTATCAGAGACACACTAATTAGGTCTCAATCATCTCCTCAGGCTCCCTTCCTTCGCCCAAGCCTGGTTTCAATTAGTCTCCACACACACCTTGTTCTCTATCCACATCCATTATTCTATTAAAGGCTAGCTTCTGGAACAGCCTACAGATGTCTCCATTGGACCTGGTCTGGAGGGGAGAGAGAAAGAAGAAGTTATTCTGAGGATCAAAATGCGTCCTGCGGGCTCTTTGGGAACTATTAATGATAGGAATGGTGTTTTCATTTCCCCTTAAAATCCCCTTCCCTGCTGTCTTCTGCCTTCGAGATCTCGCCCTGAAGCACATTGGCCCAGGAAGGTGAGATATTGGCATTCTAGGACACACAGGTCGCTGATCAAAGCTGATGTTCTCAAGCTTTTAGGGATCAGGCGTCATCTATCAGGCACAGGCTGTAGGATTCCCTGTCAGGGGGTGTGAGGAAGGGGCAGAATCCCGGCCTGGTTGGCACGGCGAGCTGCGTATCGTGTGTACGGCTCCATCCTCTGAGAGGGGGCTATGTCTTCTAATTCTCATCGAGGCACCACGGACTCAGATAGGCATGTTGGAGGAAGGATGTCGGCATTTATAAGCTCCCAAGCTGCCCATTTTAGAGAGCAAGAAGGACACTTTCCATAACTTTGTAAGTTATAAGCAGAGAGAGAACTCAGATTTTACAGTGAGGGCGTTCCCAACCAGACTGCAAGTGGGCCAAGAGACTCGCCTCTCCTGGGCATGAAGCTGGTGAGGAAGGGGCTGAAGGGAGAGGGAGGCAACCAGGACTCAGGCTCCACAGCCCAGCGTTGCTGTAAGGCTGGCCTTGCTCAAGTTAGAGGGCATCCGGGAGCAGGACGGAGAGAACAAACAATATGTAATTATATATGTGTTTTCTGATGGTCTTAGGTGACCCCTGTGAAAGGGTCGTTCGACCCCCAAAGGGGTCGCGACCCACAGGTTGAGAACCACCGCTCTAGAGCAAGCATGTCAAACTCAAAGGCTAAAGTGGCCCAAATAAATGAGGCATGCGGCTCGCAGACCGCAAGTTTGCCCTGCTTGCTCTGGACTAGAGCCTTCTCTAACTGGCCACCCTGCCTACAGGCTGTTTTGCAAACATGCTGGGCATGCTTTTGCCTTTGCACTTGCTATTCCCTTTGCTTGGATGAGTCTTCCATCAGATATTCTCATGACCCACCCCTCACCAATCCCAGGTGTCTGTTCAAATCTTTTCAAATATCACTTTATCGGAGAAGGTCTCCCTGATCAGCCTATTGAAAACAGCACCCTCCTGCCCCAATAGTCCCCATCCATCACCTTCCTAGATATTTTTCTGAATAGTATATAAAATCCTCTCTCTCTCTCTCTCTCTCTCTCTCTCTCTCTCTCTCTCTCCTTTTGCTTATTGTCTGTTTCTCCCACTGGGGACTTTGTTTTGTTTGCTGCTCAATCTGCAGTGCCTACACCAGTGAGTGCCATGGAGTGATCACTTGACAGATTCGTGTTGATTAATACTTGAGTGAAGGAGGCCCCGAATTCTTGGGAGAGCCCCGCCTTGGCTCCATGTGAGAACCAGCACAGCTGGGAGTGATGGTCAGGTCTGAACAGTCCTCCCGACTCCTTGTAACCTAGGCCGGGGCGCACTGGCCTGGGAGCTCACACGTGCCCAGCGAGAGCATGTGAAGTTCCATGTGGACTAGCAACAACCTGGTGCCTGGGAAGGGGAGGCACCGAGGGCCGCACAGTGCGGAGTCCGGTGGTGGCAGCAGAGTGCACTGCACAATGACCCCGGGAATGGCCGCTTCCTTTGCCCCAGGACCTTTGCTCACCCCTGGATCACCATCAGGAGAAGAGGGAGTGGTGATCGGAGGGAGGAGCTGAACTCGGAACTGACTCTTTATTAAAAGAGACTATTTAATCCTGGAACAAACGGAGAGGCTGTTTACTGGAAAGCCGGTGACTTTCCTTGCTCTCTCTACTTACCTGTGACTTACCTGTGGGTGTAAATGTGGGCCCACTGACTACCCTTGAGAAGAGCCTCCTGCAGGGGTGCCCTTGCAGCCAGTCGCCTACAGGGTTTCCTTCTGAAGCTGCCACTTAGATGTGGTTCAAACAGCCACTGGCCTACTCCCTCCTGCCTTCCCAGGGCCCGACTTTCCCGGCCTGCCTGACAACTCACCCCAGTTTCTCCCTCGGAGCATTGCATGGGATGCCCAGGGCTTTGGGGCTCCCACCCATGGCTCTGAAATGAGATGGAAACTCGGAAAACGGTGACTGTCCTCAGGGCGGGGAGGACATGCACTGTGAAGGCGGAGCAGTGGCTCTGGGCCACCCCGGGCAGGACAGGCTTCCAGTTCACTCTCACAGGAATGGAATCTCAGCAACTCAAGACGCACTGGATGTGAATGCTTAATTGCAATACAAACCTGACCAGTTAAAGATTTAAATGGTTAATATACTTTCTGCTACAACGGAAGACGCTTATAGAACAGCAGTCATCAGGGGGGCATTTGTCCTCGCCCAGGGCTCTGAAATGAGATGGAAACTCGGAAAACGGTGACTGTCCTCAGGGCGGGGAGGACATGCACTGTGAAGGCGGAGCAGTGGCTCTGGGCCACCCCGGGCAGGACAGGCTTCCAGTTCACTCTCACAGGAATGGAATCTCAGCAACTCAAGACGCAGTGGATGTGAATGCTTAATTGCAGTACAAACCTGACCAGTTAAAGATTTAAATGGTAAATATACTTTCTGCTACAACGGAAGATGCTTATAGAACAGCGGTCCTCAGGGGGGCATTTGTCCTCGCCCAGGGAACGCGGCAGCGTCGGGCACTCTGGGTGGCAGGATCAGGGGAGAGGAGCGGGGGCAGGGCGCTCTCCATGGCCCAGCTCCAGTGGTGCTCATCAGGCACATGGACTTTGTTTACTGAGTGTTTGCTTTGAACAAAGGAATAAAAATTTCAATGTTTACAGAGAGCTGACCACGTGCCAAGCAGAGGACAAAGTCCTGCTCTCAGGGAGGTTACAGTTTGGTTGGGAAACAGTTCACCACAAGGTTCTAGGTAAACCAGAGGGCATGTCAGAGAGGACATGGCTGAGGAGAGCCAGGAGGGAGGGGGAGGAACAGGGAAGCAATTCCAGGGGGAAGGACCAGCAGTGCAAAGGCCCTGAGGTGAGGCGGGCAGGTGTGCTGGCAGCTCGGTGTGGCCGACTGGAGAGAGGACAGGACCTGAGGCCGCAGACACGAGTGGGGGCCAGGAGAGGAGACAGATCACGGAGCCACGTCACGGCCATGTGAAGGACCTTGGCCTTCGTCAGAGAAATGCAGAGCCACTGCAGGCTCTGAGCAGAGGTGTGGTAGAGTCTTTCAATTTTAACTGGGTCACTGGCTACCCCGTGGGGGGACTATACAGAAGGAAGGAGGCAATGAATTTGCCCAACTTCATTCTTGCCAGTTGTTCTAAATTCCTCAACTACTTTTTAAAAAATATTCTGTGACTGAGGAGGAAAGTGTGGTTGTGCAGGAGCTCACTGGACAGGAGAGAGAAGTGGGACCAGGAGAGAAGGGCTCTACAGAGAGGAGGGTGCAGGCAGAAGAGCAGGGTGCTGGCCACCCCTCACCCCACTGGCGGGGGCTGGCACCAGCGGTGCCCGTAGAACTCACTGTGTCAGGGCACCCTACCGCCCCTGGGGATGAGGGGGTGAGGCGGGAGGGAAAATCAGAAAATCATTCTCCTCTGCGTATTTTTTCCCTCATCATGGTTTCTTTGTCATTCTTTACCTGTTTTAGTAAAAATTTCAGAGCCTGTTTGTATTCATATATAAGCCCCTGAACTTGGGACTCTCAGGGGCCCCGTCTAAACGTTCTGTAACTAGTATTGATGTTTGCTCAGAGAGCCATGTCCTCACCTCAGTGGGGCAAGGCTTTTGAGCAAAAGCTAGTAAATCATTCTTGAGGTTTTGGAATGAAGAATTGGATTTCCTTCTTATCATGAAACCAAAATGTAGGACAGTGAAGTCAATCCATTTTTATTTCATCAGAATAAAACCAGTTGGGACATATGTATGTGTCTGGTCCTCAGAGTGGGAGAGAGAGAAGGGAGATCCCCATGTTCTCAGGGGAGGGTTTGGGAACCGCGCTGGGCCCCCAGGTCTGTGGGGTGTGCTCACCTTCCTGTCTGAGAACAGTGTGGTTCTGAGGGAGACATCACAGCCAATGCAGCAGGAAGCCCAGGGCAGACTCCTCTGCTTCCTGGTCAGCTTTGGCCCCAATCCACTGCACAGTTGATATTCGGAGTTTCAGGGGGAAACGAGATCGACACTATATATGAAAACGGGGCAGTGACAGTAAAAGTCCAGATTTCCAGGTTTCCTGGAACAAATCAGAACGTCTTCTGAAGATGGCACACCTTCCAGTATGTGGACAACGACACGAGGTGAGAGGCAGCCCACACGTCAGTCCCTCAACCCACGGTGCCCTGTCAGGTCCCCAGCTAAGGGCAGGGGGTACCCCAGTGTTCATTTATCATCACACTTCCGTGTTTCCCCTGATCCTAGAGGAATATTTATCTGTATTCATGTTTCTATTAAAAGTGAGAAGTTAAAAGAGGCACAAGTTTCCAAAGGCTGGTATGGGTGGGAAGGAGGGGAGCCCCCAGGTCTTGGTGCACATCCCGGCTCCCTGGGTTTTCCCGCTGCCCAGCCCCACCCCACTGAGCCTTTGCTCTGAAGTGCAATAGCTCCAGTGCCCATGTGATGAGATGCCAAGGCTCCCTCAGTGGACAACTCAGCTCCTGGCATGAGGACCTTACAGAGCACAGGGTCCTGGCTCAGGAGTACACCCAGACCTTGTGCAAGGCTTTCAAAGCAAAGCAAAGGGGCCTGGGGGCTATTCGCCGAGTAGCTTCAGCATTGCGGCTGGAAGGGAACCAGCCTCGCCCACAAGCCACTAACTGGCCCTCCCATGACATCAGACCACTAGGATGAAGAGTGTAGACCCCCCCACCAGCCTCAGTTTCTTCCTCTCTTGCAGACCCTCATCTAGGTTCTCTGCAAGGCTTTCAAAGCAAAGCAAAGGGGCCTGGGGGCTATTCGCCGAGTAGCTTCAGCATTGCGGCTGGAAGGGAACCAGCCTCGCCCACAAGCCACTAACTGGCCCTCCCATGACATCAGACCACTAGGATGAAGAGTGTAGACCCCCCACCAGCCTCAGTTTCTTCCTCTTGTACTTGCAGACCCTCATCTCAGTTCTTCCAAGCTTCCTGTTCCAGTGGGTCACCAAATGAGTAGGCACAGGAGGGTTCTGTGAATTTCTACCTAACAAGAGCAATTCCTGGGAAGCGGGTTTCAATGCCGAGGCTGCTGAGAAGTCAGGACTGCTGGAGGGGCCCACCAGTGTGGCTGGTCCCTTCTGTGGAGGAAAGAGGCTTGTAAGTGCTCTCGGGGCTCTGCTGCTGAGTCTTCAGGTGGGTCCTTGCATAAGAAATCCCCAGGAGAGAAGGCAAGGCATTGGTGTTGTTCTAGTGCTTTGCAGTTTCCAAACTGTTTTTCAGGACATTTTCTCCTTTGCCTCTAACCCACCCTCATGAGACTGACGGATAGGGACAGCTTTCTGAATTCAAAGGGCCAGGTGGTTCCAAACCATGTCTATCTGAATGGAGAGCATGGCCCCGTTTTTTGTCTTTAATTGCTTTAAGCTAATGTATAGAAAGAGAGTGCACTGCTGATATGCTCTACCTGTAGCGGGTGCTGTGGGATCCAACCCGCAGTCACCCTGGTGTCTAGGGAGCTAGCTGCAGTACATTGTGACTTCCTGCTGCTCCTGGGCCCCGAACCCGCTCTGCCCAGGCCCTGTGTGGACTCTTGCATTCTCCTAGCCACAAACATGTGGCTATCTCTTACCTACTTTGTATATTTCCTAAACCTTTAACTTCTAATAAAATTTTCCCTTCCTTTGCTGTGTTTATTGTGTTGGATGGAAGCCACAAGGACAGAAGGGGTTTAGAAAAGCAAGTCCCCAAGTTTAAGCCCTATTCTCAGCCCTGTCCTGCTCTCCAGCCCCAGGGCACCTGCAGAGGTGGGGCAAGAGAAGCTGGGGTGCGGAGGAGGAGGAGGGAGGGGCAGATCTGCTGCATGCCCACAGCTCTGTCCTGTTTGCCTCCCTCCGTTTCACACAGGGTCTCCAGCATTTCCAGCAGGAGATTGGGCCCCAGTTTATCATCTCTGACTTTTACAGCAGGAAGATCTGGGTGTTTGGGAATCCTGCGCTGGAAAATGGGGCGGCTGATTTGCACAGAGAGACTTACAAGGCAAGTGGAAAAGGCCCAAGCGACTCAATACTCAAAAGGTATCTGAGGATCAATAACGCAGTCATCACAGCTAACCTTCATGGAAGGGCACAGCACACCTGAGGCTGCTGGGTGCCTGTTCGCAGAGCCATTCCTCGCTGGCCTGGAATGTATGGCAGCCCTTGCTTCAGAGGAGGCACTGAGGCCAGAGGTCTGTGACTCTCAGGACCACTGACAGCTCGCCCTGGGGACACAAGGCCCAGGCCTGTCTCTGGACACTGAATTTCTTCTTCCTGCTTCCTTCTCCCTCTCTCTTCCTTCTGTTTAAATACTAGTAACAGCCTTATTGAGGTCTAATCCACATGCCACACAGTTCACCTGCCTAGCATGTACCATTCAATGGTTCTAGTATGTTCACAGATATGTGCAACCATCATCACCACAGTCAATTTTTAAGAGATTTTCATTACTCTCCCCAAAAATCCCATACACATTAGAAGTGTCCCCCTTCCTCAATCCTGACCCCATCATTGGGCAACCACAATCTGCATTTGTCTCTATGGATTTTCTTATTGTGGATATTTTATATAAATAAAACCATATAATATTCGATCCTCTGTGGTTGGCTTTTGTCACTTAGTACAATGTCCTCGAGGTTCCTCCATGTGGCAGCGTGAGTCAGTCCTACATTCCTATGAGCCAGCAAGTCCATCCCTGGTCATATACTCAAGAGAAATGAAAGTTTATGTCAGTGCACAAGCTTGCAGCATTGTTCACAAGACCCTAAAGGTGGAAACAACTTAAATATTCAAGCGATGAATAGATAAACAAAATGTGGCTATCTACTTAATGGAATATTATTTGCAAAATCTAAAAATGAAGTCTGATACATGCTATAATGTGGCAGAAATTATGCTAAGTGAAAGAAGCCAGTCATAAAACACCTCTTATTATATGATTCCATTTATGTGAAATGACCAGAAAAGGGAAATCTCTATTAGGTAGGAAGTAGATTCAGTGGTTGCCAGGGGCTGAGGAGAGAGGGGGATGAGGGCCAGAGACTGCCAATGAGAACAGGGCTTCAGTCTGGGGTGATGAAAATGTCCTGGAATTAGATAGTAGCATTGGTTGCACAACCTGGTATCTAAGTTAAAAATCACTGAAGTGTATATCTTAGAGGAAAAAGAGAAAATAAAGAAGATGAAGGGCTCTTGTCTTTCAAATAAGATAATATAGACCAATATTTCCTTGCTCCTCTTTGCTAAGTACAACTTCAGACTCTGCACAATAACACAGCAGGCAGCCCCAATGGGATTCTGAAAGGTGGTAAGAAGGAGAGCTGGTCTGAGACCCCCGCACTGGAGGAGGAACACAGTGGCAGGATGTCTTAGGTCCCCACCCAACTGGACACAAGACCCAGTGTTTCCAACCCCACTTAGCAACAGAAGACACCTAGGTAGGCTCTTTGCTTCCTACATCAAACACCTACGGGAACACCACATGCTAGGGTGGCCACTGGGAAGTAGACTACAAATAAACAGCCAGGGGCGGAGCTCTCTACCCAATGCCTGAGATCTTCTCTCCACTGAGAGGCTGTATGGACATGGGGCTTGGACAAGAGGCACCCCCTTCCCCCACAGCTAGCCTCTTTGTCCCCGTGGGGCTGAGACCTGGTTTTCCCACTAGAGACACAGCGGCAGCCAGGTGTGACTACTATGGGGAACTTGTCAAAACCAGGGCCTGGCAAGGTTCCTTGGGGCCTGAACTCCCCTAGCGCCAGGAGATGTGCCACATCCCACCTGGAGACACACCTTCACATCCTCAGGGGCACCAGCAGGGCCCAGTGTGAACCCCTCAAAGCACCAGGTAAACAAGCAAGCCAAAAGGAGATGGCAACCACAGCCCATAAAACTGGCCAGTGGTCTGTGCTAAAACCACAGGATGACTGGCTGCTAAAATAAAAGATGTAAATAGATGCAGAGTCTCCTAAAATCCACCACTAGTCCACTCTGTGTAGCATGTCTGAGCCCTGCACTGTCCCAGAGCACATAGGGAAACCCCAGCACTAGAGGAAGAACACAGTGGCAGGATGTCCTAGGTCCCCACCCAACTGGACACCCAGATCCAGTGTTTCCAACCCCACTTAGCAACAGAAGACACCTAGGTAGGCTCTTTGCTTCCTACATCAAACACCTATAGGAGCACCACATGCTAGGGTGGCCACTGGGAAGCCGACTACAAATAAACAGCCAGGGGTGGAGATCTCTACCCAATGCCTGAGATCTTCTCTCCACTGAGAGGCTGTATGGACATGGGGCTTGGACAAGAGGCACCCCCTTCCCCCACAGCTAGCCTCTTTGTCCCCGTGGGGCTGAGACCTGGTTTTCCCACTAGAGACACAGCGGCAGCCAGGTGTGACTACTATGGGGAACTTGTCAAAACCAGGGCCTGGCAAGGTTCCTTGGGGCCTGAACTCCCCTAGCGCCAGGAGATGTGCCACACCCCACCTGGAGACACCTTCACATCCTCAGGGGGCACCAGCAGGGCCCAGTGTGAACCCCTCAAAGCACCAGGTAAACAAGCAAGCCAAAAGGAGATGGCAACCACAGCCCACAAAACCAGCCAGTGGTCTGTGCTAAAACCACAGGATGACTGGCTGCTAAAATAAAAGATGTAAATAGATGCAGAGTCTCCTAAAATCCACCACTAGTCCACTCTGTGTAGCATGTCTGAGCCCTGCACTGTCCCAGAGCACATAGGGAATGCAAAGGCTGCACTTCTTGTTGTATTTAAAATATTTCTCCAGATTGCAATATAATACATGCACACTGTAGAAAATCTAGAAAAATGAAAAAAAGAAGAAATTATAAATCACCTTCAATCCCACCACTCAGAGAATTTATGTATTAGTATGTATGTGTAGGTATCTATATTATCCAAATGACCTTCCCAACTCCATATCTTTATATGGGGGGAGAGAGAGAGAGAGAGAGAGAGAGGGATTTTCTCTTATAGAAAATAACACAATTCTGTGTATAACATATTTATAACTTGCCTTTTTTGAATAAAATATATCCCTTCTCTAAATCATTATATGTTCTTTCTCCATCTCTTTTAGTGGTTGTATAATTTTGGGGCCACTTGCTCTTGGCACAGTACACCATAGGTGCTCAATAAATGTTGGTTGAATGACCGGATAGAACTCTGTGCTCAGACCAGGTCTAAAGCGCCTGGTGATCCTCTTTCTTGGGCATTTCACTTGTCCCAGTTCGGCCCCAGAGAGGAAGAGAGGGCCGGGGTCCATGCTGGTAGGAAATCATCAGGGACCAGCTAGGATCATGGTTTGCATGTTGAAGGTTCTTTTTCGGGCAGCAGTTCCCTCCAGTTTCTGAGTGAAGGCTCAGCCTTGGTCCCCCAATCCCACCAGGAAAGAGGGCCTACTTCTGGCTCAGCCAGACAAGGTTTGCTGCTGTTGCCAGACAACTACAATCCTGCTCTCCCATGCCAACTCCTTCATGCACCTTTGGTCCATTGTGCTTTTGCTCATGTTGTTTTTTAGTTTGAAACATCCACCCTGCGTTTCTCGCTGCCAGACCCCCATCTGATAGCAAGACCCAGTTCCAGGGACATCTCCTCCGTGGACCTTCTCTGATGTAATTTGGCACCTCCACTGACTCCCTTGCAGTCGGTGCAGGCATCAGACAGAAGCCTTGGCCATCTGTTGGGCAAATGTGTCTCTGTGTCTATTGCACTCATTAGACTGCAAATCCCCAGCCAGACTCTTCCTCAGTGAATGCGTGTTGGAAGGAGGAGTCGGCGGGGTGAGACTGCTCTGCCTCTGCAGAAGGGCAGAGGGCTTCACACCCCGCACCTCACCTCCCGGGTCTAGGGGTCTGGAGGCAGAGCGATGGCAGCTGCCTGGAGCAAAGCTGCTGCTGCCTGGGGGACATGCGCCCTTGCTTTGCTGTGTCTAGGATGCCAGGGAGCTGCCAGAGCCAGGGGAAAAGAAGGATCCTTTGGCATGTTTCCCAACCATGCTCTGTGAAAGGGAAAGTCGTCTTTATTGCATTTATTTATTTAGGGAAGGGGTTAGGGCACTTCATCTGGTGCTCACTTCAGAGCAGCTGTTCAGTATTACTAAGGAGAAAGACGAGTGACTTGTGCTCCTTGTTTCAAACCAGAGAATCCAAAGCCGTAGACACGATGGCGTCTCTCGTGACAGGCAGTTCCTGGATCCGGGAAGTTTCCTACCCAATGCCCCAGGTCTAAGTGGCAAGATTCATTTTTTCTTTTTAACCTGAGGCTCCACTTAGTCAACAAATATTTACTGGTGCTGATTCAGAGCTTGGTTCAGACAGGGGGCTGGGGGCTGCAGCTCAGAGATGCACCAGAAAGCAGCTGCCATATTGCAGTGGAATTTCCCATGTGAGACAGAGCACGGGGGAGGAGGTTTCGTTGCAGTAACAGATACAGATTTTGGCTGGCTTGAGCCGCAGAAGAATTTATTGGATGTATATGGGACACTCCCAGAATTCATGGGAAAGCTGGCAAACAAAACTCGGAGAACTGACTAGAACCAAGGGAAGGCAGATAATGGAATCCACAGCCAAGGGAGCAGTTTTTGGATGAAACCCCTGGGCCTTTGGCTGTTCTGAATATTTTCTCAAGTGTCTCTGAATGTTTATGTCACTCTCTCAAGATTCAAGGTACTAAATGGGAGAAACAGACTGGCCAAATCCAGGTCACCTACCTGAACAAGAAAACATAGCTGGTCTTTTGGATCTGTTAGGAGGTGACAGGCAGGAGAGACTCTGCCCACAGCCAGCATTTCTGTCAAGATCTCCTGCTTTCTTCAGAGGTAAGGGCAAGGCTCTATTTCATAAGCTGGATGTGAATTTTAGCAGGAAAATATCCAAATCAGTACAGTGAGATAAGTAAGTACATTATACACCCCAAGCCTCATAAGAAAGCAGGCCTTGAGCACAAGCTGTGGGAGAGTTAGTCTGCAGATCCCGGATCCTGGAGATACATGGCTGATAGAGGTATTTTTTTGTTTTGAATCTTTTATTTGCCAATGACTTCATTTTAAATTCAAATTTAAAGTTCCCAGTGGTCAGGTTATCTGTTTTTCTGGATACTGTTAAACAACGTTTGCTCAAGGCTTGCAAACAAAAAGAGTACTTTGACCTGCCAGGAACTGAACGAAAGACACTGGAGTCCCATCTCTGTGGGTTTCCAGACCCATAACAGGAATTGGAGTCCAAGAAGACAAGATGGTTGTCCTAAGCTGTCAAGCTACATATTTTCTTAAATTACAGCTGAACCACAAAGCTACTCAGCAGGGTAAACAATTGGAAAGTTTTTCCTGTTGTTCTCATCTCCTTCCTTCACATGTGCTTGATGAGACTCTGCAAGCATCCACAGCTGACTAATGTTGGGAGCATTTTCAGTATCACTTATATTAACTATCATCCATTTTCTTCCTGGGTGACCACACTTACAACTTGATCTGCACATCATTAGAATTCCAGTTGCTGCTACAAATGGTCATTCGTTTAATATATGTTTTTTGAGTGCCTACCAAATGCCATAGCCAAGGGGATAAGAACAAATTAGACCTGACCCTTTCCTGGAGACTATCTGAGGTGGAAGCTAGATTGGCAAAGAAGAACTAGAATTCAGGGTGGTAAGAGCTCTAAATGGGTTGATCACAGGGCACCACAGGAGTGCATGCCAAAGGTGTCACTACTCCAGCCTGGGAAGCTGAGGCAAGTAGCCTAGGCTGGGGCAGTGAGAGTGTGGATAGAGAATAAAGCAAACATGGGAGAGAGTTTGGGGCCTAACTGCTTGACCCCTCAACTACATGGATGTGGAGGACAATGATGCGGGAGGAGAAAGCACAGGGTTGGGAGGAGAAAGCTGGGGTCCCCCATCACTGATAGGAGAATCAGGAGTTTGAGACACTTACTGAAGCGGGACAGGGAAGAGAATGAGTTCAGGTAGAGACATATTTTTGTTGTTGTTGCTGGAAGATGTTCGCGGACTTTCTATTTAAGATCATAAATCCTCAGAGTGCTGGGAGGGAGATTTCTATTTCACAGTCATCAGAGTATACACGATCCACAAATGCATGAGTGCATTCAAAGTGACCAAGTCCAGCGAGACAAAAGTTCATCTTTAGACAGGACCAAAGGCACAACTACTGCCAGCAGGTGGGTTGGGGAGGAAGAGTCCTCAAGGGGGACAGAGAAGGGTTAGTCTGCAGAGGACAGTCAGTATTTTCTCAGAACTTACAGATCCCTGGTAAATCTCCATTTACAGAATGTGGCAGCTATTTGATTGGACTCGCAGCTCATATAAGCTCAGATGGGGGTGAAAAATAGAAAAGGGGAGAAGGAAACCTATTCCCAGGACATAATTGAACCAATGCCGAGCTGATGGCAACATCTCAGCTATTTAAGGTGGTGATTTTATTTAGAGAAATCTAGAACCTGACTGGGGACTAAAAAGGAAATCCTGGAGAATGAGACTAACATAAGAGACTTTGAAAAGCTCTGACATATTCCTGGGGGCCTAAAAGGCTGCATATAAGCCCAAGGCTGTGCAGGTACACTGAAAGGGAGAAATCATCAGTCCAGTTTACAAAAAAAATATGGAACATTCAATGAAGCAAAAAAGCATGCCACATATACAGGGGTGGTGGTGGGGGGGAATCTGGTAATGAAAATATTCTTGAGGGGGCACAAAGTTTGTATTTACTAAAAACTTTAAATAAGTTCTTATGAATATGGTCAAATAAATAAAGTAAAACATGTTTAAGGAATTAAAATAAAGCATAACAATGATGTCTCCACAAATAAAGAATGTCAATGAAGAGAGAAATTCATAAAAGATCTAAATAAAATTTTTAGATGTAAAGCAAAAAAGTCACTAAAAGAACCCAAGAACAGATTTGAGCTGGGGGAAAAAAAGAACCAATAAACTTAAAGATAAGTTAATAGAGATTATTTAATCTGAGGAGCAGATAGAATAAATAATAAAGAAAAGTGATAGGACCACAGAGGTTTGTGGTACACTGGCAAACATACCAACATATGCATAATGGGAGTCCCAGAGGAAAATGAGAAAAGAGACCAAAAAAACCTAATAAAAGACTGTCTGAAAACTTCACAAATTTGATTAAAAACTATTATACATTTCCAAGTAGAATAAACTCCAGAAATTCACATATAGATATAATATAGACAAATATGTCTTATTGATGAAATTAATAGGCAAAGTGGATTAAAAATTTATCGGGGTGACATTTGTTAACGAGATTATGTTTCAAGTAACAAATGTCTAATACATCATCTGTACATTGCATAGTGTCCTCACCACCCAAAGTCTAGTCTCTTTTTGTCACCAGATATTTAATCCCCTTTACCCTCTTGAACTTCCCTCCACCCCCATCCTCCTGGTATCCACCATTGTGTTGTCTGTGTCTATGAGATTTTGCGTTTCTTTTGATTGTTGCTTTCTGTTTTATGTCCCACATATGAGTGAAATCATATGGTTCTTATTATTTCATCTGACTTATTTCTCTTAGCATTATACTCTCAAGATCCATCCATGTTGTCATAAATGGCAATATTTCATCTTTTCTTGTGGCTGAGTAGTATTCAATTATACATATGTACCACAACTTATTTATCCAATCATCCATCAAAAAACACTTAGGTTGTTTCCATGTGTTGGCTATCTATAATAATAAAAGCATAATATGCAAATCGACCAAAAGACAGAACAACAGAATGACCGTTCGGATGACCACGCTATGACACACATTGGTGCCAGGCCAGCCAAGGAAGGTGCAATGTGATTGATTGAGGGGCCCCGCCATCGCCCCACGATCAGCCTGCAGAAGGAGGCCCAGGCCACCCTCTGCAGGACGATCGATGAGGGGGGGGGGAAAGGGGGGAGGCTCCATGATTGCCCCAAAGAGGGAGGCCCAGGCTACTGACTAGAGACACTGTGGTGGATGTGTGGGGACAGCCAGCAATCACCCCACAGAGGGAGGCCCAGGCCAGCCAAGCGATCGCATCCCAAGCCTGTCCCCCACAGAGGGAGGCAAGGGGGCAGCGCAGCACAGATGGCAAGCAGTGGCAGTGACAGGGCAGGGCCAGCTGCTGGCAGCAAGGGGAAGGAAAGCCCTGATAGGTCCTGATTGCCGGCCAGGCCTAGGGACCCTAGCTGAGGGGTCCCGGATTGTGAGAGGGCACAGGTGGGCTGAGGGACATCCCCCCACACACCCCGTGCAGAATTTCGTGCATTGGGCCTCTAGCTGTAAATCTTGCTATGAACATAGTGGTACATATATCTTTAAAAAAAAACTGTTTTTCAAAATTTTTCTGGGTCTTATGGTAACTCTATTATTACTAGTAATTTTTGAGAAATATCTATACTGTTTTTCATAGTGATGCTACCAATTTACATTCCTATGAGCAGTATACAAGTATTCCTTTTTTTCCACATCCTCTCCAATACTTGTTATTTCCTTTGTTATTGACAATAAATAGTCATTATATCAGTTTGGTTTTGATTTGTACTTCACTTATAGCTAGTAAAGTTGAGCATCCTGTTAACCATTTGTATGTCTTTTGGAAAAAGTGTCTGTCTAGGTCCTCTACTCACTTTTTTAACTGGATTATTTGTTTGTTGTTACTGAGTTGTATAAGTTCCTTATATATTTTGGATATTAGCCACTTACCAGAGGTGTTGTGTGCAAATATGTTCTTCCATTTTGTTGGTTGTCTTTTTGTTTTGTTTGGTGCTTTCTTTTGTTTTGCAGAAGCTTTTTAATTTGATATCATTTCATTTATTTATTTATTTACCTATTTATTTATTTATTACTTCTCTTGCATTTGGGGTCAAATTCATAAAACCCTGTCTGACGTCAGGGTAAACAAGTTTAGTACTTATGTTTTTTCTGTATATTTTATTGTTTCAGGCCTTATATTTAGGCCTTTGATCCATTTTTTTATGGTGTCAAATAGTTAATTTGTGTGTATGATGTCAAATAGCGGTCTAGTTTCATTCTTTTGCATTTAGCATTACAATTTTCCCAGCACCATTTGTTGAGGAGGATTATTTTTCTCCAGTGCATATTTTCAGTTCTTTTGTCAAAATTTTGTTGCCCATACACATGTGGGTTTATTTCTGGACTCTCAACTTTGTTCCTTTGCTCTGTGTGTCTGTTTTCTGCCAAAGCCATACTCTTTGGGCTTATAGTAGAATTTGAAGTCAGGGAGTGTGACACTTACAGCTTTGTTCTTTTTTCTTAGGATTGCTTTTGCTATTTGGGATAATTTGTAATTCCATACAAATTTGATCATTTTTGGTTCTATTTCTTCAAAACATGCCATTGGAATTTTAATAAGGATTGCATTAGAATTGTATATTGCTTTGGGTAATGTGGCTATTTTAACAATGCGGATTCTTCCACATAATGAACATGGAATATCTTTCTATTTCTTTGTGTCTTCTTCAATTTCTTTCAACAATATCTTATAGTTTTCAGTGTATAGGTCCTTCACATTCTTTATTAATTTTATTCCTAGGTACTTTATTCTTTCTATTGCAATTGTATTTTTTTCATTTTATTTTTTAAAATTTTATTGTTAGTATATAGGAACACAATGAGTTGACTCTGTATCCTGCAACTTTATTGCATTTGTTTATTGTTTCCAATAGTTTTTTTAGTGGAATCTTTAGGGTTTTCTATATAAAGAATTATTTATGGGAAAAGTGACAATTTTACTTTTTCATCATTATCAATTTGGAAGTATTTTATTTATTTCTCTCGCCTGATTGCTCTGGATAGGACTTCCAGTACTATGCTGAATAACAATTGTGAGAGTGGGCATCTTTGTCTTATTCCTGATCTTAGAGGGAGGTTTTTAGTTTTTTACTGTAGAATATGAGACAAGGTGAGGTTTGTCATCTATGGCCCTTATTATGTTGAGGTGCTTTTTATCCCCATTTTATCGAGTGTTAGAATTATAAATTGGTGATGTATATTGTCAAATGCTTTTTCTGCATCTATTAGTATGATCATATTATTTTTATCCTTATTTTGTTAATGTGGTGTATCACATTGATTGAATTGCATCTGTTCAATCATCCCTATGCCCCTGGAATGAGCCCTTTTCGATCATGATTCATTATTTTTATAATGCATTGTTATATTAGATTTGCTAGTTTGTTGTTTAGAATTTTTCATCTATATTTATCAGAGATATTATTCTGTAATTTACTGTGTGTGTATATGTGTGTGTGTGTGTGTGTGTGTGTGTGTGTGTGTGTGTGTGTGTCTGTGTGTGTTGTTATGCCAGGATTTGGTATCAGAGTAATGTTGGCCTCATAAATAAGTTGCCTCTACTTTAATTGTTTGGAAGAATTTGAGAAGGATAGATATTAAATCTTTAAATGTTTGCTAGAATTTACTAGTGAAGTGATCTGGTCCTGAACTTTTACTTTTTTAGGAGGTTTCTGATGACTTGTTCAATTTCTGTTTATCAGTCTATTTAGATGTTCCAGTTCTTCAACATTCAGTCTAGGAAGGTTATGTATTTCTAAGAACTTATCCATTTCTTCTAGATTATCAAACTTAGTGGATATAGCCTTTAGTAGCATTCTTATACAGTCCTTTATAGTTCTGTTGTGTCCATTGTAACTTCTCTTTTATTTCTAATTTTGTTTATTTGAGACTTTTCTTAATTTTATGAATCTTTTCAAAGAACCAGCTCTTGTTAAATTAATTGTTTCTATAATCTCATTGTTCTTTAGTTTATTTAATTCTGCTCTAATTTTTATGTGCTTCCTTTTACTGATTTTGAGCTTTGATAGTTCTTCATTTTATAGTTCTTTAAGGTGCAATGTTAAGTAGCTTATTTTAGATTTTTCTTGTTTCTTGCTGTAGGTCTGTCATGATATAAACATTCCTCTTATTATCGCTTTTGCTATATATCCAAAATTTTAACATGTTGTATTGTCATTCTCATTTGTCTTGTATGTTTTTTATCTTATCTATTATTATTTTCTGCTCTAATTTTTATGTGCTTCCTTTTACTGATTTTGAGCTTTGATAGTTCTTCATTTTATAGTTCTTTAAGGTGCAATGTTAAGTAGCTTATTTTAGATTTTTCTTGTTTCTTGCTGTAAATCTGTAATGATATAAACATTCCTCTTATTATCGCTTTTGCTATATATCCAAAATTTTAACATGTTGTATTTTCATTCTCATTTGTCTTGTATGTTTTTATCTTATCTATTATTATTAATTTTTGTTGTTAATCCTTACCTGAGGATATTTTTTTCCATTGCTCTTCTGAAAGAGAAGAAGGGAGGAAGGGGGAGAAAGAGAGAGAGAGAGAAACATTGATGTGAGAGAGACAAATAGATTGGTCACCTCCCGCATGAGCCCTGACCAGGGCTGGGGATCAAACCTGCAACCCAGGTATGTGCCCTTGACCAAGAATCAAACACATGACCCTTTGGTGTGGTGCACAGGACTATGATCTATCAGGGGTGGGCAAACTTTTTGACTCGAGGGCCACAATGGGTTCTTAAACTGGACCGGAGGGCTGGAACAAAAGCATGGATACAGTTCCTCATGTTGTGGTGACCCCCAACCATAAAATTATTTTTGTTGCTACTTCATAACTGTAATTTTGCTACTGTTATGAATCGTAATGTAAATATCTGATATGCTATATGTGTTTTCCGAAGGTCGCGACCCACAGGTTGAGAACCGCTGATTCTAACCACTGAACAACACCAGCCAGGTTGTATCTCATCTTTTATTTCTTCTTTGACCTAATTTCTTGTTTAGTTGTCTGTTGTTTAATCTCCACATATTTATGTGTATTTTTCCACTTCCTTTTTGCAGTTGATTTCCAATTTAAGGCATTTGGTGAGAGAATATGCTTGGTATGACATTAATCTTAATAAATGTGTTGAGACTAGTTTATGTCCCAACATAAGGTTTATCCATGAGAATGCTTCATGTGTACTAAAAAACAATGTATATTCTGGTGTTATGGGATGATAAGTTCTGAAAATATCAATTATATTCATTTGGTCTAATGTGTCATTTAATGACATTATTTTTTCACCGATTTTCTGTTTGGATTATCTATCCATTGCTTTCAATAAGTTATTTAGGTTTCCTCCTATGATTTTGTTTTTGTCAGCTTCTTCCTTTAATTCTGTTAGCAGTTGTTTTATATATTTGGTGCTCCCAGGTCAGATGCATATCTAGTAACAAGTGCTATGTCTTCTTAGTATATTGTCATCATTATCATTATAAAATGCCCATCATTGTCACTTATTACCTTTTTATCTTGAAATCTATTTTGTCAAATACAAGTACACCTATACACACTTTTCTCTCAATGCTATTTGCTGGGGTATCACTTTCCACTCCTTCACTCGGAGTCAATATTTGTCCTTCCAGCTGAAACGAGTCTCCTGAATGCAGCATCGAACTGGGTTTTGTTTTTTGATCTGTCTCACTACTTTTTGCGTTTTAACTGGTGAGTTCAGTCCATTTACACATAGGATGGTTATTGATATACTAGAGGCCCAATGCACGAAATTCATGCAAGGACCTTGGCCCTGGCCCCCGCCTGCCGCCACCATGGCCTTCTTCTGCCACAGCCACAGCGAGGGGCCTCTGCCACCTCTGCCGCGGCCCCTGCCCTCTGTGGCTTTGTCCAGAAGGAAAGACGTCTGGAAGGACGTCTGGTCTAATAAGCATTTTATGCTTTTATTATTATAGATCAGGATTTCCTATAGCCATTTTATCTGTTGTTCCCTGGTAGCTGTGCTTCTTCATCCTTTTTTTCCCTTGTGTTTCTGCCAAGTGAGGATTTTTACATTATAGATCAGGATTTCCTATAGCCATTTTATCTGTTGGTCCCTGGTAGCTGTGCTTCTCTATCCTATCTTTTCCCTTGTGTTTCTGCCAAGTGAGGATTTTTACTGCTGGCTTGGACATGGGGGGATGGAGTAAGATGGTTCTTGTGTCTCTGGAATCCCTTGTCTATGGTGGTGAGCTTTGGAGTATTGCAATTTATTTTCACTTTTCTCTGCTCCTCGCCGAGTACAGCCACCCAGGCACGATTGCTGTCTCTGCCCCTCCAGTCTGCTCAGTGAGGATTGCATCCTATCCCTTCCCTCGTGTTGCATCGCTGGGCCCACGTGGTGCAAGATTGTGCGCACCTTCTGTCTATGTCCTGCCCCATCCCCACCCCTTCTCTGCTATTGGCTCAGATACGCCCACCTTCAGATGACTCAATGTGTGATAACTCAGACGTGTTTCTGTGTTGAGAAGGTAATTTTCTGTTGCAGTATAACTGTCCAACTTGTTACCTTAGAGGGAATAACCTGGAGGTTCTCTCACACTGCAATGCTTCTGATGTCACCAAAGAAGAAATCTTGAAAAAAGTAAAAGAGATGCAACTTATCAAGTACAAAATATTCTCAATAATATCAACATCTGAGTCATCAGAAACCTGAGGTCAGAAAACAGTTGGGTAATATCTTCAAAGTATGGAAAAAAGGATTATCAACCAAAAATTCTTTAGCTAAACTCTCCAAGAATGATGGAGAAATTAAGACATTCCCAGATAAGTAATAACTGAGAGAATTATTGTTAACAGACCTGTTCCCCCCAAATACTAGCTAGAGTTCTCCAGGCTAAAATTAAAGGGCACTAGGCAGTAATCAAATCTACACAAAGGAAAAAAGAGCACCAGTAAAAGTAGCTATTTAGGTATTGTGATAGATAATATAGACATTTATTTGTTTCTAAATATTTTCTTATTTGCCGTTTTAAAACACTGCATTAAACTGTTAATAAACTTATATAAAATATAATTTTTAATAAAAATAATAATACCTAGGAGCATAGATGGACTAAAGTAACAGTGGAACAAAGTGTCTTACACTGTTAAAATGCTACTAGTACTCCCCAGGGCAATGACTAAGAAAATAACTTGGGAAAGTCCAGTAAAAGAAACAACAAAGAAATTTAAAAGGTACACTACAAGCTGTCTATGTAACACAGAAGAAGGAACGAAATGAAGGAATTGAGCACCACCAACAAATTGATGTAAAACATACAAAAGGACAGAAAAATTACAAAAATAAATTCCACCATATCACTAACTGCATTATATACTAGTAAAAAGTTATTTAATATTCCAATCAAAAGAAAGCAATTAGAATAGGTTAAAAAATGATCCAACTTTATGCTGACTAAAATAAACACATTTTATATTTAAGGACACAAATAAAGAATGGAAAAAGATGTGCCATGGAAAAAGTATATAAAAGAGAGCTTTAAGGCAAAAGTTGTTATTATATTACAAAGAAAGACCTTATTATAATAATATCAGAGTTAATCCATCAGGATAATATAATAATTATAAATACATATGAACCTAACAACAGAGACTCAGAGTACATGAAGCAAAAACTATCAGAATTAAAGGAAGAAACAGACAATTGAAAAATAATAGTTAAAGTCTTCACTACCCAAATATCAATAAAAAAAATACAACTGAGCATAAGTTCAACAAGAAAATAGAAGACTTGAATGACACTATAAATTACACAAATGCATTTTGAAAAACACTATAAATCACACATATATGCACATGAATTATGTTTCATAAGCCAGCCCACAAAATAAGTCTTAAGTTTAAAAGGCTTGAACTTTAACCTCAAGGTAATGAAATTGGAAATGAACAAAAGAAAATAAATAGGAAAATTTCTAAGTTTGCCTAAATTAACCAACATATTTCTAAACAATCACTGGGTCAAGGAAAGATCACATGAACAATTAGAAAGTTTGAACCGCTTAAATATCTATCAAGTGATGAGTGATAAACAAAAGTAGTCTGTCTATTCAAATCCACAGTCTGCAGGGTAGGCTGCAGGCTGGAGACACCAGAAGAGCCAACATTGCAGTGCAAGTCTGAAGGCCTTCTGCTGAGAGTTTCCTCTTGCCCAGGGGAGGCCAGTCTTTTGTTCTGTTCAGCCCTTCAACTGATTAGATCAGGATCACTGACATGTATAAAGAATGACCTGCCTACTCAAAGCCCACCGACTTAAATGCAAGTATCAGCCAAAAACGCTTCCTAGAAATACCAGAATAATGTCTGACCACATATCTGGGCACTGTGATCTACTCAAGTTGACACTTAAATTTAAGTATCATGATGAGAAAAAAATAATCAAATAATACCAACACCAAGATAAATCAGATGTGGGAATTATTTGACAAAGATTTTAAAGAAATCAATATAAAAATACAACAAACATTAAGTATAAGTTCTCCTGAAACAAATGAAAAAAGAGAATGTTAGCAAAGAAATAAAAACTATAGAACGAATCCAAAGAAATTATAGAAATAAAAAATACAATAACTGCAATTGAAAAAAACCCTCAGTGGATGGGCTCAGTGGTAAAATGGAGATGACAGGCCAGAATCAATGAACTTGAGGACAGATCAATAGAATTCACCTGGTCTGGACAATAAAAAGAATATAGATTTTAAAATAAAACAACAACCAGAGGCTCAGGGACCTGCAAGACAATAATAAAGAATTCAACATTTCTAGTATCAGAGTCACAGAGTAGGGAACAATAGGAGTGAACCTGAGAGAGTATTCGAAGAAATAATAAATAAAACTTCCCAAATTTAGTGTAAGACAAAACCCCTCAAATTGAAGAAGCTGAGCAAATGACAAAAAAGATAAACCAAAGAAATCCATGCCAATACACATCATAATTAAAATTCAGAAAAGTAAAACAAAATAAACAGAATCTTACAACACATAGCCTGAAGAAGAATGTCACTGTGAGTACAGTGAATTTCTCACCTGAAACAATAGATGTCAGATATGATTTCACTTATATGTGGAATCTAATGAACAAAATAAGCTAAAAAAAACACACAAATAGAAACAGACCTCTAGATACAGAGAACAGACTGACAGCTGTTAGAGGGAAGGATGGTTGGGGGGCTGGGTGAAAAAGGCGAAGGGATTAAAGAAACAAACAAAAAACTCCTAAGTAGAAAGCAGTAAGGTGATTAAGAGAGAAAGGACGTATGGAGAGGTAGAAGAGTGTAAAGGGGGGATATAAATGGTGATGAAAGGAGACTTAACTTTGGGTGGTAAACACACAATACAATATACAATACAATTAAAGTGTAAAATTCAGTGAATTTTAATATATTCACAGGGTTGGGCAACCATCACCACTTTTTAATTCTAGAACATTTTCAAAACTACTAAGAAAACCTTGTGCCCCAGCCAGGTGGTTCAGTTAGGTGGAGTGTCGTCCTGTACACCAAAAGGTTGTGGGTTCAATTCCTGGGGTCAGGGCACATTCTTAGGTCGCAGGTTCGATCCCAAATCAGGGTATGTAAGGGAGGTTAGTATAAAGAATCATTTATATATATATATATATATATATATATATTTAACAACAAAAATCAGAGAATTAAATTTTAAAAACATCAATTTATAACATCAAAAATAGTAAATGCAGAGGAATAAATTTAATCAAGGAAGTGGAATACTTGTATAGTACAAACTAGAAAACATTGCTGAAATAAATTAAAGACTTAAATAAATGGAAAAATATCCTGTGCTAATGGACTAACACATTTAATATTATTAAATAGCACTACTTTCCAATGATTTACAGACTCAATGTAATCCTTTCAAAAATCTAAGTTAGTTTTCTTTTTGTTTGTTTGTTTGCAAAAAAAAAATGAATCACTGATCCTAAAATTCATATGCAAATACAAGGGATCCATACAACCAAAACAATCTTGAGAAAGAATAAACTTGGTGGACTCACTTCCCAATTTAAAACTTACTATGAAGCTTCAGTAGTAAAACATTGTGAGACTGGCATAAGGATGAACATGTAGGTCACTGGAATAGAACTGAGAGCCCAGAAACAAATATGATCATTTGTTGTCACATAATTTTCAACAAGGATGCCAGGAGTATCCAATGAGGAAAGAATAGTCTTTTTAATAAATGGTGCTGGGACAAATGAACATTCACATGCAAAAGAAGAAGTTGGACTGATACTTCAAACAATATATAAAAACTAACTCAAAGTGGATCAAAGGCCCAAATGTAAGAGCTAAAATTATAAAACTCTTAGAAAAAAACACAGGTATAAATCATCATGGCTTTGGATTAGGCAATGATTTCTTATATATAAAACAAAAAAGCACAAGCAACTAAAGTAAAAATAGATAAATTGGATTTCATAAAAAGTTAAAAATTTTGTGCTTTAAAGGACACTATCAATAAAATGAAAGAAAAATCCACAGAATGGAAGAAAATAAATATTTGCAAATCAAGGATCTGACCAGGGACTTGAAGCCAAAATATATAAAACTGTTATTATCTATATATATAAAAGGCTAATATGCTAAGTGTCTGACGTCCAACTGGTCGCTATGACATGCACTGACCACCAGGGGCAGATGCTCAACACAGGAACTGCCGTGACACGCACAGAGAAACGGCACCACAGACTTGGCACCCACAAAGCAACACTTGGCTTCCCCCAAGTGGGACACAGGCCCCGCCACCACCCTGGAGCTACAGTCCACCAAATCACAGCTGGCGCTGCCAAGACCCCAAGGTGCAAAATGTGGCCTACAGCCCAGTCCAGCCCTGAAAGGGTGGCTTTGGGTGCTGGGTAATGATGTCATATAACAGTGCCCGGCTTCCTCTCCCTAGCAACTAGCCTCCTTGCAGTTTCTTCAGCCCAGGAACACGGCTTGCTTTACAGCCAGGTGCCAACATTTTACACTTTAACCAAATGTCTGTGAAGTGTTTTCCCATGCCTCATCTCATTTGATCCTCACAGAAGTCCTGGAGTAGGTAGATAGGAGACTCGTTGGAATCCTATTTTCTTTTCATTAGCCAGAAAATGGAGATTTAGAAAGTTTAGAAACTTGACCCAACTGAAAAGAAGTAAGAAATGGTGGACTTTGAAAATGAATTCGGGTTTTCTCACTGCACAGAATATAGTCAAGCACTGCTGCAGTTAAATATTTTACCCTTTGTTCTTCCTGCATGATCTATAATAATAATCTGCTTTGTGTTGATATTTACTGCTGTGTTGCTGACAATTATCTGAAAGAGAAGTTGGTGTGCTTCACTGGGCTGGGAAAAAAGTTTAGCTACATCAGAAAACAGGTCTAATTAAGCAAATTTATTCTATATATATAAAAGGCTAAGTTGAATTGCACATGTGCAATACATATAAAGCTCTCACTGGTGCCAATCACACACGTGCGTTTCCATCTGTCATTGTCAATTGTGGATTTGGTTGACACTTCTATTACAGAGAAAGGGTGAATAGTGATATTAAAATATTTCTTCTAATTAATTTTCCTTTCAATGTGCACGAATCTGTGCACTGGACCACTAGTTCAAAAAATAAAAAGACAAATAACCCAATTAAAAATGGGCAAAGGATTTGGAGTTATATGATTGGCCAATAAACATAATAAAGATGCTCAATATCATTAGTCATTAGGGAAGTGCAAATCCAAACCACAAGCTCTCACCTCACAACCACTCAGATGGCTGTAATTTTTTTTTAAAGGTGGACAGTAAAAGTACCCAAGAGAATATGTAGAAATTAGAATCTTCATCCATTGCTCATAGGAATGTAAATGGTACTGCTCCTTGGGAAAAGCAGTTTGATAGATACTCAAAATGCTAAACATATAAGCTAGCAACTCCACTTCTAAGTATATAACCAAGAAAAAATAAAATACATGTTTACAGCAAAACTTCTAAAAGAATGTTCATACAAGCAGTATTTGTAATAGATGAAAAATGAAAAGAATACAAATATTTATAAATGATGAGTGGATAAACAAAATATGGCATTTCCATAAAATAGAATATTTGATATAACAATCAATATAACATGAATTAATATATTACAAGCTAAGCTCCTTATTTAAGTGGTTGCATTGAATCCTTAAAAAATTCTAGGAAAATATCTCTCCATTATACATATGTGGAAACTAAAGTTCAGAGTGGAGAAAGAATTCCAGGCCAGATGGCATAGACAACCAGTAGATGAAGGCACAGTAAGGATGGTGGTCAGGAGAGGAAGGGGCATGGAGTGAACTCTCATCACTGAGCAGTGGTAGGTTTTGAATATTAATTAGATGGGTAAGATGAAATTATCTTATAGGAAGGGATTCCCTGGGGACTCCTGGGTAGGCAGGTCACATATAGAAGCAGAATTTGAAGCCTGTTATTTCTCTTTATAATGTTAGTGTTAGGCTGTGCCTGACCAGTCAGCTATGCCCTCCTGGAGGCTTCCTGCATGCCTTTCTTTTTATAAAAGACTAGAGGCCCAGTGCATGAAATTTGTGCACTCGGGGGGAGGGGGGTGGTCCCTCATCCCGGCCCTCTTGCAGTCTGGGACCCCTCAGTCGAACATCCTTAGTGCCGCCGCACAGGCAGAAGAGGCTCCCACCACCACCGCTGCGCTCGCCAGCCGTGAGCTGGCTCCTGGCTGAGCGGTGCTCTCCCTGTGGGAGTGCACTGACCACCAGGCGGCAGTTCCTGCATTGAGCGTCTGCCCCGATGGTTAGTGCGCATCATAGCAACCAGTCATTCTGCTGTTCGGTCAATTTACATATTACCCTTTTATTATATAGGACTAGAGGCCCGGTGCACAAAAATTTGTGCACTTGGGGCGGGAGGGAGGGGGGGTCCCCCAGCCCGGCCTGTGCCCTCTCACAGTCTGGGACCCCTCGGGAGATAACAACATGCTGGCTTAGGCCTGCTCCCGGGTGGCAGAGGGCAGGCCCAATCCCTAGGTGCAGCCCCTGGTCGGGCTCAGAGCAGGGCCGAT
>NW_005353467.1:846431-853610 GCF_000412655.1 Myotis brandtii | reverse complement strand
ATGCTGAGGGTAACTAGGAGTGAATGTGTAGCAAGCCTGTCTCTGCAGAGGTCCCTTGGAGATTACATCGAAGCTATGGAATGGTTGAGCCTAATGAGGCTGGATTTGGGAGCAACCTTTGGCCCATTGCCAAGGCAGAAAGAATAGAGAGTGCTCCACGGAAGAGACACACACAGACCCCCTCATGCTCATGGACATGTGAGTGACTACTGGGCTCAATGCCAGTCGCTGAGAATGGGAAGATGAGTATATCATAGAGCTTGCGGCAGAGTGGGAGATCCAAAGCCTGTAGACAGGCTGGAGTGGAGAGCACTGAGTCCTGAGCCCCCACTGCCCTGGGCTGGCTCAGCCTCTTGGTAGACTTCTGTGAGTTACAGCTGAGCATCCCCACAGTAGGGTCTTTGCAAAACATTGCTAGGTCCCTCCCCAAATGTTCCTCCTCGTGACCATTGCTTCTATCTGCTCTGCTTGAACAAGTAAAAGAGGATGTTTTGTAACACAAAGGACTTCTGGTTGGAGCCATTCTTTAAGGATTCCTAGGCTGAATGGATCCTGACTGACATGCATGTCCCAAAATAAAGTAGTCAGCTCAGTGGGTCAGTGGCTGCGAAGTTAGACGTGCGGCTCTAGCAAGGGCGGTGGGCGGTGCTGATGTATGGAGGAAGCTCGCTTTTCTGCAGGAGTAGCCACTGTCAGCTGAATGCTTTCCCATGTTGCAGGCACTACTCGCCATGCTTCACAAGTGTTATATTATTTCACCCTCACAAAAAACCTAGGAGGCACGTGACATTTTTCAGATTCATCTTACAAATGGGGAAACTGAGGAACAGAGAGGTTATGCAAGGTGCCCAAGTCACAGAAGTAGGAACTGGAACCCGGACTGGCTCCTCTGGGCATCGTGCTGTCACTGAAAGGAGCCAGCAGGCACTGAAAGGCACAGTCAGGATCCACTGGCAAGTGGGTATCTTCATGGGGAGGACCCACAATTGGAACCTAACTGGGGTCTGGCTTCCATGAACATAAAGACTTAGAGAGCATGTGTGGCTTGTGTGAGGGAGGAGGGCAGGGCCAGTCTACACTTAGCATCGAGAGCTGCCTGTTCAAGTGATGCGGGGTCTCCACATATCTTCACGTGCCTGCTACAATGTCTGACATCCCCTTTCTAGAAAGAGATTTGATCAAAATAGACTAGATAGCCGAGTATCATCTTATATTATTTAAGATTATTATATTATTGAGAACCACTCAACCTTCTTAATGCCGCGACCCTTTAATACAGTTCCTCATGTTGTGGTGACCCCCAACCATAAAATTATTTTCCTTGCTACTTCATAACTGAAATTTTGCTACTGTTATGAATCATAATGTAAATGTCTGATATGCAGGATGTATTTTCATTGTTACAAATTGAACATAATTAAAGCATAGTTATTAATCACAAAAACAATATGTAATTATATATGTGTTTTCCAATAGTCTTAGGCGACCCCTGTGAAAGGGTCATTTGACCCCCAAAGGGGTCGCGACCCACAGGTTGAGAACCGCTGTCCTAGGAGGTAGTTCAGTCATTTCTATGCTGCTTTGGATTAGCCTTTGCATCACCGTGTCTATGATTTCTAGCTGAGGGCAGAGATTGGGAGGAAACAGGAAGAAAAAGTCGGAGCATCCTTATTTAAAGCTCAGCGGGGACTCTGCGTGGTCTGCCCTGGCCATGAGGAGAGCCAGCCAGGAGATACCTGTCCTGTCAATCCAGGAGAGCTTCCAGATGCCAGAGGGTTCCAGAGGCCCTGGGCAGTGCTCCCTGGCACCTCGGGCCTAATGCATGTAGCTCTCTTCCACTGGGCCATCCCCGCCCCACAAATCCAGCACATACAGGTCCAGGGTGGGGGGCACCTGCTCTTCTATTGACCGAGAGAAACCGACACACATCCCTCTGCTTTAGGGATGTCTGAAGGATGCACCTGGCAAGTCAGATGGACAGATGGGCAGGTGTGGCACCTGAAGGATGACACGTAATACAAGCTCCGTCAGCGGTAGCCTTTCCCTTGGCCCTCCTTCCCACGCCTGTGTCCTGGGCCTCAGCATGATGCCAGCTCCGCGGGCCAGTCTATGGATGTCTCAAGTTAGGCCTTTTGCCTTAAGCCTGCTGGGAATGGCACCGGAGTTTGCACAGCCAGGACAATGTAGATTGGCTTTAGCATCGTTCCTGCAACCGATGTAAGGGAGAACCTGGAACATGCTCCTTTCCTCGTGCTTTTGGAAAGCGTTGTTGTCATTAAACATTCCCAGACTTTTCATCTTCCCGGGCCCTAGCCCTGTGCACACATCTCAAAGCGCAGGAGGGGTTACCATCCTGCCAAGCTACTGACAGATTTATCCCTCGGAGCGCAGGGGTCCCGGCCAAGCTACGGCTGGCCTTGCACAGAGCTCCTCATTCGAACAGGCACTGTCAGGACCTGTGAGTGAAACACAAAGCAGAGGTCTGAAAGGTACGTGGAGATTTATGGAGTATTTCAGACCACAGGATCCTATAAAGTATGATTCCAAAGCCTGTGTGAGTGAAGCAAGAGAGCTGGCTATCACAGGCCGCTCTGTGGGAACTGACTTCTTGATTGATTTCATCTCCCCCACATCATTTGTATGTGCCCTGGGCAGTCTCTGTTGCCAGTGTCCCTGTTCCCTCTGCCCACCTCCCCAAGTCCAGTCTTCCAGGCAGCCAAGTGATGGAACGAGAACTTAGCTGACCTCCGAGCAAAGGGCCTTTCTGTGTCCACGGTGCAGGCAGCATAATTTGTGGAGTGATCAGTTCCAATGAAACTAGAGAGATAAGGTCAGCAGTGGCTGCAAACATGACCAGGCCCTGAGGACTTTCATGGGTCACGATGCCTGTGGGTGGGGCGCCCTGCAGGCTGGCCTGGAGAGAGGGTGGTCTGCACCCAGGGCAAGGAAGGACTCCATGGATGGACTACTCTCAGGCTCTTGCTGTCAGTCCCAGTGAGTCACAAATCCATTGCTATTAAACTCCTGATGCTGATTTCAGGATAAAGAGCCACCACGTAGTTGATTTACATTTTTATATCCCACTAAATTGCCTTCGGTGTTAAAAAAAAAATAGAGGAGTAGCTTTTATCAATTGTCCTGGAGCTGCTGAGAGAGGAGAGGTTCACTATTAAATGTTGGTGGAGCCCCCTGGAGGAAGACATAAGCACATCCATTCCCTGCTCCTTCCCTGACTGGGATTCTTCACTGCTGGCTCCTTGGAGGTTCTAAAGAAGGAAGCTGTAAGCCCAAGGACCCACTATTCCCTAAAATATTAGGTTTACAATAACAACCCTTTTATTATATGTCATAATGTTGTGAGTACAAAATTCATTCAGAGTTTAGCTGGCAATTCTATTTTACACGGTGTTGGCTGAGGTCCCTGGTGGCTGGATTGTCCAAAGGGCCCAACTTCACATGCCTAGTGCTCAGAGAGGACAGACAGAAGAATGATTCCAGCTGGACACCTCTCATTCGCACATGGTGGATTAGGGTTCTCAGAACTGACTTGTGTCGCTTACATGATACTCCACTGGTCAAAGCACCATAGGCTGGCCCAGGTGCAGGGAAGGAAACAAAGAGTCCTCTCTCTCAAGGAAAGGTGTTGCAGAATTGGCAGGCGTCCTAAATCGGCTGCACCCAACTTTAAGTCTTTACTATTTATCTGATAAGGAGCAGGATGGCAGGCAAAATAATAACACGAGCCCTAGCCAGTTTGGCGCAGTGGATAGAGCATCGGCCTGGGGACTGAAGGGTCCTGGGTTCAATTCCAGTCAAGGGCAGGTACCTTGGTTGCAGGCTCCTCCCTAGCCTGGGCCCTGGTCAGGGTGCGTGCAGGAGGCAAACAATTGATGTGTTTCTCTTACATCGATATTTCTCTCTGTCTTTCCCTCTCTCTTCCACTCTCCCTAAAAATCAATGGAAAAATATCCTCGGGTGAAGATTAATAATAATAATAAACACTAATATTTATTGAGTGTTCATTAAGTGCCAGTCACTGATCTAAGTGCTTTACCTATATTGACTCAATTCATTCTGGCAGTAACCTATTTCACAGAGGAGGTAAAAAGAAGTATTTTTTGTTTATGTCACGGGCTGTTTGGGGCAGGCAGCTTCTCTCCAAATGATGGCTCAGAATCTAGGCATTGTCCTTCATACGATGTTGGCATCTTCAACTCATGAACTCCAGAGTTGCCACAGGAAGGGAGCAGATAGCTCTCGCCAGTGTGGCTCAGTTGATTGAGCGACGTCCCATGCACCCAACGGTAGCAGTTCGATCAGGGCACATGATGGGTTGCGGCTCCATCCCCAGTAGGGGCATGCAGGAGGTAGCTGATCCAGGTTTCTCTCTCACATTGATGCTTCTCTCTCAATCTCTTCCTCTCCTTCTTTCTCTCTATAAACTCTAAAATCAATACAAACTCATTTTTTGAAGAAGAAAGGGGATAGGCTGTAGGATTGTGCAGTGGACTTTACACCCAGGCTGGGTGGTAGTGTACCTCATTTCTGCCCACATTCCAGGATCCAGAACCCAATCATGTGGCCCCAAACCATCTGCAATGGAGGCTGGAAAATGTGGGCCCAGGAAGAGGAAGTGTGAGGGGTGAACACACAGCCTGCTCTAAGCACACCAGCTGCGTCCTAGGACAAGTCGCTGAATCTCTGAGTCTCAATTTCCTCGTTTGTAAATTGGAGCTGGTAGCATCCACCTTTTGTTGTTAACTGTCGTGGAATTGAATAAGATGCTCTATATGAAAAGAAACCTGGAAAATAAAGTCCTATAGTACCATCATAGTGCATGTTGGTACTAGTAAATATACATGAAGATAAATTACAAATGCCATAGTCAAAGGAAATGACTACATGTTAAAATAACTTAATAAGTAGTCATTTTAAATTAAGCACAGTGCTAAGTCCTTTACATACATTTTCTTATATAATTCCATTGACAGATCCTCAAAATAGGTGCAGACTGCCCCCAACTTATTTTTCAACTTTATGAAGGTACAAAAGTAATATGCATGATGAATCAAATGAGATAGTTAACCCTGGATTATACAATAGGCTTTGTGTTACATCTAACTGCAGGCTAATGTAAGTGCTCTGAGCACACTTAAGGTTGGCTCAGCTAAGCTAGGATGTTCAGTAGGTATTAAATGCATTTTTAAATTAGGATATTTTCAACTTACCATGAGTTCATTGGGATGTAGCCCCATGGTAAGTTAAGAAGAATTCATATTATTATGCCTATTTTACAGATGACAAAACTGAGACATTGAAAGATTAAATAAGTTGCTTAAGCTTTTAAGGCTAAGATTTGAGTACTAACAGTCTGATTTTATATCCCGTGTATAAGAACTGTGCTAAATGTCCTTCTTAAGGAAAGAAATGGAGTTGGAGAATGAGAAGAAGGCATTAGAAAGTATAGAGATCTCTGCCTTGATCATCTTTATTTACCTCATTTTCAGGACTGAATAGCCAAAGTCAAAGGCTCTGGGATTTCAGACCACTCTCTTTTTCTGTAGCAATGTGAGTCTACGGTTCACTCTGGGAAGCCTCAGGTGTAACTCATTATTTCCCCCCACCCCAGCCTCTCTCATATATTTTTATAAAGTTGTGTTGAGACAGCAAAATATTTCAAAGTTCCCAGATATCTGTGTCCAATTTGGGAGCAGCACAGATTTGTGTGAAAAATATGAATCACAAAATTTTTAAGTAAACTTCTCAATTTGGAAAAAATTTGGTTGAAGTATTGAGAGCACAGTACAGTGTTTCAGAGAGCGTGCCCAGTGTGTCCTGTAGTTAATATCTCATATGGCCCTGGTGTTTTTATTTGCCAAAACTAAGACATTGATTTTAGTATATGACTATTGCTCAAATTCTAGACTTAATTCAGGCGTCACCATTTTCCCAACTAATGTCCTTTCTCTGTTCCACCATCTAATCCAGCATGTCCTCTTACTATTAGTGGTTGTTATGGCCTGAATTGTGTCCCCTTAAAATCTATAGGTTGAAGTCCTAATCCCCAGCACCACAGAATGTGGCTATTTGGATATAGGGTCTTTAAAGGGTAATTAATTTAAATGAGATCTTTAGTGAGGGTCCTATTGGCATTGGTGCCAATTCAATGCCAAAGGGCATCCCCAATTCGGGGTGTGGTGAGGAAGGAAACATTATTCAGTGCTAACAGCTCCATTGTGATACAGCAGGGCTGTGAGAAAGCCACAGCTATGAAACAGCTCGAAAGTGTTCCGCCAAATCAAAAAACAGCTCAGCTGTGGAACAGCATGGCTGATAGTGGCCCTGGGCAAGGTGGCCCTCCAGGGAGGTCCTGCTCTCGCTAGACAGCTCTGCTCTGCTCAGGCCCAGCTGGTCCATTCTGCCCTGCTGCACTCCGCCTGCCTTCTCTGCTCTGGTGAGAAGTGTTAGATGTTTCAATTCCATCTGGGAAACAGTTTTCAATCTTTGACCAAAAGAAAATGTGAACTTCCCTGGCCATAGGGAAGATGAGTTATAGACCAATGTCCCCAATCCAGTCCCCAATTTGTCTGTCATCATGCAAATGAGGACTCCAACACCTTGCCCTTTGATTGGTACAAAAGGCAGTGTTCTAATTGGTTGTGATGCAGATACTCTGATTAGTCAGGGAAGATGCTGACGCGGGTGGCGGGGGGCGGATATAAGTGCACAGCTCTGATTGAACAGGGAAAGTCCCAATCCTACTGGTTGAATACAATTCCAGGAACTCCTTTATAAGGATTGGCCCAATGGCAGGAACACAGTGCAGGCAGAGTTCAGTTCAGGCTTCTCCCTGATGTGCAGCTTGTATGAGACCCCCTGTTTAGAATGGCTGCTAGGGGCTTCTTTATTTCCCAAGAAACTAGAAACACAAATCAGAGAGGATATATGCAGACTTGTATGCATGCATATAAGCATAACCAATGGATACAGACACCAGGGGGTGAGGGCATGAGTGGGGGAATGGGGGGACAATGGGGGGATAAAGACACATTTGTAATACCTTAATCAATAAAGGGAAAAAAAGAAAGGATATATGCACCCCTATGTTTATAGTAGCACAATTTACCATAGCTAAGATTTGGAAACAGCCTAAGTGCCCATCAGCAGATGAGTGGATTA
>NW_005353467.1:841528-845728 GCF_000412655.1 Myotis brandtii | reverse complement strand
AAAAAAATTTAGTCTTGTTTAAAAGCATCCAAAACAATTGTGGAAAGGTTATAGAACAACAGACACTTAGTTCATAAGAGAAGTCAGGGGTAACTGACAAAGTGTATTAGGCACCAGGAGTGAAGTTTTTAAAGTTCACTAATTTCAAACATGGAGGGTATACAGTGGCTTGATACATCATTTCTATCCTTTGTATCACCATTCCTCCAGTATTTGTTATACAAAATATCAAATAGTTTGACAGTGAAATGTATTGAACAAATCAGAATAAAAATAAGCAAAACAATTTGCAACTCAGAACTTAAAAATAGCTTCAAGCACAATTGGGAACCAACTGAAAATGTCAGAAAATTTAAACCCTAATCTGCCATTGACATGAATGACCCTTAGAGGATTTGGCAAGATTGAGGAGTTTTGTGGTTTCTAATTTTAACCGTAAAGAAGTATTTATCCAGGTACAGCAGATGATATTGGCTATGGCACAAATTCCTGCTTGGACTATGAGCACATAATCAAAGATTTCTGTTGTTCAGGACTATTCATGCTCAGGAGTCTAAAGATACTTGCTAGGTTTGAATGGGTCTGATGGTTGAGTGAGTGACTGGATTGATGATTCCAGTTAGGTTTTGCATCGTTAAATCTAATTGAGCAATACCAAGGCACCCCATGAAAATACAACTCTGAGAAAGTAATCACGTCATCTCCTGAAAAAGCAATAACAAATCACACCCCACAGAAAGGCCATGGGAATTATCTTCATAAACAGAGGGATCCTCATCAGGGGAGGAATCTACTATTGACAAGGCCCTCCTTGTCTCTGATGAGAACTTGGAAGGGTGGCTATTATCACTTTGAGGTTAGTATAAGAGGATGTCCAGTGGCCCAAGAGCATTTCCCAGTCAGGCTCCAGCTATCTAGACAATCAAATGTCCAAGGCTGATTTTTTTTATTTACAAGCAAAAATATAACGTGTGTGGGGGTGGGCATGAAAGGTGTTTGTGAACACTTGCTCATTTATGGCTTCATTAACAGGAATGGAGGTGAGAACATTTTCCAACCAGGGCTCAGTCTGGTTTGACTATCCCTCTAGATTCCTTCCCCACGTGTTTAAATATTATGGGGTAAACATTTAGATTTATAACATTCTGTGCTATTTTCATACACAAGAGCCTTACAAAGGGGAGTTCCACAGTATTCAGGGTGGGAATAGATGCAGCCAGGTATAAGGCATTTAAAATATAGGCAATGGGGTGATAGGGGTGGCTAGCGACCATTCCACTGTGGGAGATGGTTGGGTCCCAGCTGGGGAAAGGTTGGCTGATGTATAGGGTTTGGTTAGGTAGACACAGGGGAAAGGTGGAACTCCCTTTTGCAATTTAACCTAAGCTTCAGAGGGGGAGGTTTAGAGAAATCAATAGTAAAGTTAGGGCTGGTTGAGACATTGCTTACAGAAATAATTATGGGATTATTAGTTTTACCAGAGGGAGAGGCCAGCATCAGATTCAATACAGTATTTAGACAGGTTCCCTGAGGAGGTGAAGTTTTGAAAGCCTGTGTAATAATACTTCTATGCCAAAGTTCCCCATTTATAAGGGTTAAAACAGCAAAAATCAGGAAGTACAGTATAATTGTGGGTTAACGATATGAAATAACTAGAATTACAACCTAAACTATATGGAAGGTGACCAGCTTGACATGAGAAGGTTAAGATGGATGAAAATACCTGAGAAATAAATGATACAGCAACTATAAAATAAACATAAGAATTCTACATGGCTGGGGTTGACTTTACTGGCCCGGTCCTGCATTCTGGGAAAAGCCATCTGCTTTGAGTGCCATCTGCTCTTTGTCTGAGCAGTTGTCTGCTCTGGATCACTTTAATTTGAAGTCTCCTATAGGCTGGGGTGCTCCATCAGGGGTGCAAGTATGGGAGCCTTCTTAAATGAAAAACAGAAATTCATAAATTAGTACTTTTTAACTTTGAACCTGAGGGATTCATTAACAATAGCCAGTAGGCTCCCTTCCAGCAAGGCTAGAGGGATTCTTGTGGAAATACCCTTTATGAGGTACCACATCTCCAGGTTGTAAGCCATAGTGCTTGGGGTCTTTGTTTCTCGAGAGCACAGTGTGGAAAGATTGCATTAATTTAAAGTTACCTGAAAAAAGTTAGAATGGTCCCCTTAATAAGACAGGCTTGCACATTTCCTGATAGTCTCATAAGTCTTCTGGTAACAATTTAAAAAGAGGACAATCAATGTTTATTAAAAAGAATAGGTCTCAGGTTAAGCAATACCAAGAGAAGGGCTTTAGGCCAAGGCACATTGAAAGATTCAACAAGCTTTACCAATTGAATTTTAACCATCTTGTCGGTTTCTTCTATCAAACCAGGGGGCTAGGGATGATAAGCACAATGGAAACACTGGAATATCAGCCAAATTTAGCATATCTGGTGTAGAATGTGTCTAGTAAAATGGTTTTCTCAATTGCTAGGAGGCTCTGTGGGGATTTTCCAAGCATAAAATATCCTTTCTAGAAGCATTCTAGTACCGTCTGCAGCTACGGCATTCTGCCATGGAATGCCTCTGCCCAATGAGAATGTATGAGTCATCATTAGTACGTTTCTACCTTGGGGACTAGAGCAAGTGGATGGGAATTCACTTTCCAAACATCGAGTAGCCTGATTAGTTTCATTTCCCCCTTTTGTAAAGAGAAATTTCTTATTTCAGTTACCCATTTAGTCATCTATTTAAATACTCCTGAAGCAATTATAGAAAGTTATAGAGGCAAAAAAGGTAGCTCTTTAAATATTAAGAAGGTTTGGTTTATCTAAGAAATCAAAGACCTGACAATGCCGAGCATAGAAAGTATAATCAATAAAGAGAAAAATAATCTTCTTTAAAATTAGAAGTCAGCCACCAGGAGCCCTTCTTAATAGGTGTCTTTCTGTGTTCACATTTCTTCATTTTGATCAGCAGCCGTTGACAGACAGTGTTTGTAATTATTCGGGTCATTTTGTCTCATGTCGGTGCCAGAGTGGCATGCCTACATGCTCTGGTTCCATCCAGCTCCTGGGTGGGACACCTGTAGCAGGGCGGTAGCCAATAGAGCAACCAGAGCCATTTGCTTATAAGAGGTCTCTCAGGTACCTGCCAAACTAAAAAAAAATTTAGTCTTGTTTAAAAGCATCCAAAACAATTGTGGAAAGGTTATAGAACAACAGACACTTAGTTCATAAGAGAAGTCAGGGGTAACTGACAAAGTGTATTAGGCACCAGGAGTGAAGTTTTTAACTTTCACTAATTTCAAACATGGAGGGTATACAGTGGCTTGATACATCATTTCCATCCTTTGTATCACCATTCCTCCAGTATTTGTTATACAAAATATCAAATAGTTTGACAGTGAAATATATTGAACAAATCAGAATAAAAATAAGCAAAACAATTTGCAACTCAGAACCTAAAAATAGCTTCAAGCACAATTGGGAACCAAGGGAAAATGCCAGAAAATTTAAATCCTAATCTGCCATTGACATGAATGACCCTTAGAGGATTTGGCAAGATTGAGGAGTTTGGTGGTTTCTAATTTTAACCGTAAAGAAGTATTTATCCAGGTACAGCAGATGATATTGGCTATGGCACAAATTCCTGCTTGGACTATGAGCACATAATCAAAGATTTCTGTTGTTCAGGACTATTCATGCTCAGGAGTCTAAAGATACTTGCTAGGTTTGAATGGGTCTGACGGTTGAGTGAGTGACTCGATTGATGATTCCAGTTAGGTTTTGCATCATTAAATCTAATTGAGCAATACCAAGGCACCCCATGAAAATACAACTCTGAGAAAGTAATCACGTCATCTCCTGAAAAAGCAATAACAAATCACACCCCACAGAAAGGCCATGGGAGTTATCTTCATAAACAGAAGGATCCTCATCAGGGGAGGAATCTGCTATTGACAAGGCCCTCCTTGTCTCTGATGAGAACTTGGAAGGGTGGCTATTATCACTTTGAGGTTAGTATAAGAGGATGTCCAGTGGCCCAAGAGCATTTCCCAGTCAGGCTCCAGCTATCTAGACAATCAAATGTCCAAGGCTGATTTTTTTTATTTACAAGCAAAAATATAACGTGTGTGGGGGTGGGCATAAAAGGTGTTTGTGAACACTTGCTCATTTATGGCTTCATTAACAGGAATGGAGGT
>NW_005353467.1:835253-838032 GCF_000412655.1 Myotis brandtii | reverse complement strand
AAAAAGGTAGCTCTTTAAATATTAAGAAGGTTTGGTTTATCTAAGAAATCAAAGACCTGACAATGCCGAGCATAGAAAGTAATTTTTTAAAATATATTTTTATTGATTTCAGCGAGGAAGGGAGAAGGAGAGAAAGATAGAAACATCAATGATGAGAGAGAATCATTAATTGGCTGCCTCCTGCACACCCCGCACTGGAAACTGAGCCAGCAACCCTGGCATGTGCCCTGACCTGGAATTCAACCGTGAGCTCCTGATTCATAGGTCAATGCTCAACCGTTGAGCTATGCCAGCCAGGCTTGATAAAACACAAAATCTTTACTTTCTCTTTACATTTCCTAATAAGGAATGCCAAGGAAGGAATACCAATAATAAGGAAGGATATAACAATAGTACAGAAAAACTATTGTCCTTTTAGCAAAGAAAGAAAACCAAATTCCAATTCTGTGTTCACATACTCTTAGAAGTCCATTCCAATCTTGGTTAGTCTGACCACACCTAAAATTTCTTTTTCAAGATTCCTCCTTTGAAAATTTCTCCAACCTTCGGCAACTTACATAAACCTTTCAGCTTTAACTTATCTTGTTTCCTCTGTTTATTTTAGAACAATCATTTACTTTAGGACAAAATTACTTTCTTTTCCTTCAAGAAAAATGTATTTTCATTCCTCACATCTCCTTTATCACGCACACGTCTTATTCTCCATATGCAATCATTTTCCATCACCAGAACATTTTAACCAGGCTTTGTCATGAGTTTCCGGATCGTATCTGAGGATTTTGTACCTGCCTAGTCTTGCGAAATGACACACTAGCTGTCCGAACTTAGTCTGGTTTTCACATCTTGTCGCCAGCCCCAAACCTAGAGAGCTAGACAACTGCCCCTCCTTACTTAATCCAACATTCTTAGGCTGGTTTTCATTTACTAGAGATTAAGCCTAAGTCACTTGAGGAACAATTGTACAAGTTACTGTTATTTCTCCAATTTGTGACAGTGCTCATTTGTTTTAAGCCAATTAAGTCGGGTCCTTTTTAAATCTAAATTTGAATCTGCAAATCAATTTGACAATGTCATCTAGTGGTATGTGGTATGCATGGTTTACCTAGTGGTATGTATGTTAGACCTTACCTATAACGTACATACATAGATATACATAAACACAGAAATAGCACACTGATACAAAGCTCTAAAGAAAAAGTATAAATCCAAATATGTTTTCTAGCCTATGGATTAAGTTGAGGCTTTGTTCAGATGGCCAAAGTTTTTACAAGTTGCAAGAATTCCTTTAAAGTTGTTTTTAAAATCAAAGAATGTGTTCTATTGTCTCTGAGAGATTTGAGATCCTCTTCCTTTAAAGTTTCTCCTTAAAACGGGCTTATCAATAAACACAAAGAAAATATAATGGAAAGCAAATGTGCACAATGAAGTTGGAAAGCTGGGAAAGTAAAGAGAGGTTCCCTAAAAGGCTAAGTTTTTCAGGGGGCAAATTCTCCTGGGGTCGGGTTGAAGGTAAAAAATGCCTCTGGAGGTGAAGCCTGAGCCTCAGGCGGCCGCTGCTCACCTGGAGGCAAAGATGGGGAGGGAAGGAAAGGGGCAGAGGTACCCAAAGGGGTGCTAAGTGTGGCATCTCCCGAGGAATTTTTAGTGAACCTGGCTTTAGGGTCACAAGCACAAGGGTCAGAGGAAAATTTTTCTCATGACCCCCATTTTGTCCTAATTTTACAAGGGCTGGTTTCCTTTTAATTTATCAAGCATTTACCCAACTTAGAATTACCTTTTCCTAAGGAAGGCAGTAGTGGCCTCTTGATTTATTTATAGCTCTCAAGTTATCATTAAAATATTGCTTCCTGTTGTTTCTGGGAGGTATGGTATGTTCTTTGTTTCAATTGAGGATGCACATAAACAACCTTTAGGGTTCAAAGGGACCCCATTTGGGGCAACAAAACTTGAGATCATCTTGTGATTTTTTATTATCATTGTTGTTGTTTTGTCTAGAGATCTAGTCAATTGCAATTCTCTGGACCATAATTTTGGTGTAATCAGCTGACAGCCCAGATAGTGGCTGATTAGCGTATGAACTTTTAGACCAGGGGTTACCCATTTTGCACTCCTCCTTATGGGCAGTGCCCCCATCCCAGTGCCCATTAGTGTGAGCATCCTCAGAAACCTGGCACCACAGGATACTCTAGTCTCACCTGGCATTTAACCTGCCCAAGCCCTAGGATTCACCACTTTTTAAAGGAACCCTGACCCTGTTATTGGAGAATGATATTTAGAAATCAGGAGATGGGTGCTAGAAGAGCTCATGGATTTTAAACCCATCTGACATGTTTCTACCCATTGCAGTTATTGCTCTTATTTATGTTCATATTGTTCCTTCTTTGGCCATTTGGAGCTTCTTCAAGTTAGTTTCTGATTTCTTTTTTTAAAATTGATTTATCTTTATTGTTGAAAGTATTACAGATGCCTGACTTTCCCCCATTTATCCCCTCCACCCTCTCCCCTGGCCTTCCTGGCACTATTGTATGTCCATAGGCTATGCATATATGCTCATTGGTTGATCTCTCACCCCATTCTCACTCTGAAATACATCAGTCTGTTGCGTGCTTCAATGTCTCTGGATCTTTCTTGTTCATCAGCTTATTTTGTTCATTAGATTCCACATATAAGTGAGATCATGTGATACTTGTCTTTCTCTGACTGGCTTATTTCGCTTAGCATAATACTCTCCAGGTCCCTCCATACTGTCTCAAAGGGTAAGAGATCCTTCTTTTTTACA
>NW_005353467.1:822312-835090 GCF_000412655.1 Myotis brandtii | reverse complement strand
AAGTTACTGTTATTTCTCCAATTTGTGACAGTGCTCATTTGTTTTAAGCCAATTAAGTCGGGTCCTTTTTAAATATAAATTTGAATCTGCAAATCAATTTGACAATGTCATCTAGTGGTATGTGGTATGCATGGTTTACCTAGTGGTATGTATGTTAGACCTTACCTATAACGTACATACATAGATATACATAAACACAGAAATAGCACAATGATACAAAGCTCTAAAGAAAAAGTATAAATCCAAATATGTTTTCTAGCCGATGGATTAAGTTGAGGCTTTGTTCAGATGCCCAAAGTTTTTACAAGTTGCAAGAATTCCTTTAAAGTTGTTTTTAAAATCAAAGAATGTGTTCTATTGTCTCTGAGAGATTTGAGATCCTCTTCCTTTAAAGTTTCTTCTTAAAACGGGCTTATCAATAAACACAAAGAAAATATAATGGAAAGCAAATGTGCACAATGAAGTTGGAAAGCTGGGAAAGTAAAGAGAGGTTCCCTAAAAGGCTAAGTTTTTAAGGGGGCAAATTCTCCTGGGGTCGGGGTGAAGGTAAAAAATGGCTCTGGAGGTGAAGCCTGAGCCTCAGGCGGCCGCTGCTCACCTGGAGGCAAAGATGGGGAGGGAAGGAAAGGGGCAGAGGTACCCAAAGGGGTGCTAAGTGTGGCATCTCCCGAGGAATTTTTAGTGAACCTGGCTTTAGGGTCACAAGCACAAGGGTCAGAGGAAAATTTTTCTCATGACCCCCATTTTGTCCTAATTTTACAAGGGCTGGTTTCCTTTTAATTTATCAAGCATTTACCCAACTTAGAATTACCTTTCCCTAAGGAAGGCAGTAGTGGCCTCTTGATTTACTTATAGCTCTCAAGTTATCATTAAAATATTGCTTCCTATTGTTTCTGGGAGGTATGGTATGTTCTTTGTTTCAATTGAGGATGCACATAAACAACCTTTACTTATAGCTCTCAAGTTATCATTAAAATATTGCTTCCTATTGTTTCTGGGAGGTATGGTATGTTCTTTGTTTCAATTGAGGATGCACATAAACAACCTTTAGGGTTCAAAGGGACCCCATTTGGGGCAACAAAACTTGAGATCATCTTGTGATTTTTTATTATCATTGTTGTTGTTTTGTCTAGAGATCTAGTCAATTGCAATTCTCTGGACCATAATTTTGGTGTAATCAGCTGACAGCCCAGATAGTGGCTGATTAGCGTATGAACTTTTAGACCAGGGGTTACCCATTTTGCACTCCTCCTTATGGGCAGTGCCCCCATCCCAGTGCCCATTAGTGTGAGCATCCTCAGAAACCTGGCACCACAGGATACTCTAGTCTCACCTGGCATTTAACCTGCCCAAGCCCTAGGATTCACCACTTTTTAAAGGAACCCTGACCCTGTTATTGGAGAATGATATTTAGAAATCAGGAGATGGGTGCTAGAAGAGCTCATGGATTTTAAACCCATCTGACATGTTTCTACCCATTGCAGTTATTGCTCTTATTTATGTTCATATTGTTCCTTCTTTGGCCATTTGGAGCTTCTTCAAGTTAGTTTCTGATTTCTTTTTTTAAAATTGATTTATCTTTATTGTTGAAAGTATTACAGATGCCTGACTTTCCCCCATTTATCCCCTCCACCCTCTCCCCTGGCCTTCCTGGCACTATTGTATGTCCATAGGCTATGCATATATGCTCATTGGTTGATCTCTCACCCCATTCTCACTCTGAAATACATCAGTCTGTTGCGTGCTTCAATGTCTCTGGATCTTTCATACATCAGTCTGTTGCATGCTTCAATGTATCTGGATCTTTTTTGATTGTCAGTTTATTCTGTTCATTAGATTCCACATATAAGTGAGATCATGTGATACTTGTCTTTCTCTGACTGGCTTATTTCGCTTAGCATAATACTCTCCAGGTCCCTCCATACTGTCTCAAAGGGTAAGAGATCCTTCTTTTTTACAACTGTATAGTATTCCACTGTGTAAATGTACCAGGTTTTTTATCCATTCATTTGTTGATGGGAACTTGGGCTGTTTCCAGATCCTAGCTATTATAAATAATGCTGCTATGAATATAGGGATGCATAGATTCTGATTGGCGTTTCAGGCTCCTTAGGATATATTCCTAGAAATCTGATCACTGGGTTAAATGGCAGTTCCATTTTTAATTTCTTGAGGAAACACCACACTATTTTCCACAGTGGTTGTACCAGTCTGCATTCCCACCAACAATGTACTAGAGTTCCCTTTTCTCCACATCCTCACCAGCATTTGTTTGTTGATTTTTTTTTTTGACACTACTGCAGTAGTCTTTAAGAGTCCTTATTTTTGGCTCTTTCTGCCCCTGGCCATCGCTTCCTTATTCATCCAGTCCTGGTTCCTTTCAGTACCAAATGGGAGAGACTGCAATCCTGGTGCTGTGGTGATAATTGCTTCTGCATTGACCATTGTTATGAGGCCTTTGCTGTGGACAAATCATATATATGTATACAGAGATATATAGGGTGTCCCAAAACATGGATACACACTCTTTGAATATTATAAAATCAGTGTTTTTAAAAATACACTTCATTTTCAAAATTGATCTATCGCTGTTAAAGTGTATATACATTTTTTTTGGAACAACGTGTGTGTTTGTGTGTGTGTGTACATATGAAAAAATATATATATATATATGCATAAAATATATAATAAAAGTTTGACTGGTACTTCTATTAGAATATAGAATTATAGGGTTTAAAAATATTGAATAACTGTAGATTAGTAGGTTGTTGCAAACCAAAAAATTGCAGTGAGGTGCCCTGCAAACTTCCCCCAACCTCTTCCAATGGTAATATTTTACATAACAATATTTTACATAACAATGTTTACATAATATTTACATAGCAATACTTTACATAATTTTTTTACATAAAATTCATTTTACACAACAATTGATACTCATACAATCCACAGAAATTATTTAGATTGTACCAGTTTCAGATGGTACCAGCCAGTGTTGCTCAGTGGTTGAGCATTGACCCATGAACCAAGAGATCATTGGTTTGATTTCCAGCCCAGGCACTTGCCAGGGTTGTGATCCCAATCCCCAGTAGGGGTGTACAGGAGGTGGCTGATCAATGTTTCTCTCCCTCATCGATGTTTCTATCTCTCTCTCCCTCTCACCTTCCTCTCTCTCTCAAATTAATAAAAACATATACTAGTATAAAAAAAGACCTAGACTTACCCTGTCACCATAGGCCTCTATGATATCACTTTGCAGCCACACCCATCTCTCTCTGAAATCCCTATTCCTGGCCAGCAACTAGGCTATTTTTATTTCTGTAATTTTAAAAGAATGTTATATAAATAAAATCATACAGGATATAATCATTTGAGATTTTTTTTTCATTTAGAATAATTCCCTTAAGATTCATCCAAGTTGTTGGGTGTATCAATACCTATTTACTTATTATTGCTTAGTACAGCAGGATTCCATGATATGTATAAGCCACAGTTTGTTTAACCACTCATTTACTGAAGGACATTTGGGTTATTTCTCGTATTTGGCCATTATGAGGACAGCTGCTATAAACAATTGTGCATGGTTTTTTGTGTGGGCAAGTCTTTATATATATATATATACACACACACACACTCAGGAATGCAATTTCTGGATTCTAGGTAGGTGTATGCAGTTTTGTAAGAAGCTGCCTAACTCTTTTCCAGAGTAGCTGTACAATTTTCCATTCCCACAGCGATTCAGAGACAAAACTTATATATACTTATACAGGGGCTCACCCTCACCAGCATTCTCTATCATCACTGTCTTCTCCATTCTGACAGGAGTGGGTGCTACCACTTGGTTTTAGTTTGTGTTTTCTTGCCATCTATATATCATCTTTGTTAAAATGTTTGTTCATTGTCTTTCCTTTTTAATTGAATTGTTTGGTTTATCTTTTAATGTTAAATATTTTATTTTATTTATTGAGGTGCCATTTACATAATATAAAACTAGCCATTTGAAATGAGCAATTTAGTGGCATTTGTGGCATTCACAGTGCTGTGCAACCATCATCTCTATCTAGTTCTAAAGTATGTTCATCAACCCAAGGAAACCTCTTACTCATTGAACAGTTCCTCCTCGCTTTCTTCCCACTCCCAGTCCCTGGTAACCGCCTACCTGTATTCTGTCTCTATGGATTTACCTATTCTAATTATGACATATAAAATGGAATCATACAATATATGATTTTTTGTGCCTGGCTGCTCAGTGCTGGTGGGAATCCTACTTAATCTAATGGAACTGAAAGTATTCCCTGGGCCTCCCAGGGCTTCTAGGAAAGAATTGGGTATGCCAGGCCTGCAGGGTAAATATGGCTCCTTGAGTCTGCTCCCTGGTTCTCCTTATGCGAATGGCTTCCTGCTAGATCACTGCTGGGGCCACCAGATGAGGAAGGTGTCTATTTGTGCCACTTTCTAGCCTTGGAGATGAGGGTTAGAAGACGCTGAGCCTAGGTCACCCTCTGCCAATGGGCAAAGGACCACCAGACACCAGGACTGGGTCACGCTCTGCTATGGGTGAGTCTGGGTCACCTTCTGTTGCTGGCTAGGAGATGCTAGGTTTGCCGATGCATATGATCGGGTTAGCAGGTACTCCTTCTGTCCCTGCATAGAGAGCAGAAGGTAGGGCTTCCCACTTTGTCTTTGCTTATTCCACTGATTGATAGGTGGGAGGCGCTGCTCCCCACCCAGTCTTCACCTGCGCCATTTCCAGCAGACAGCATCCTGCTACTGCTGGGTGACGGACAAAGATGGCTTCCCTATCTGGTCTGTGCCTGTGCTATGGCTGTGGGCAGCATGGTGGTGTGCCCATCCATCTGTGGCAGCTGTTTGGGGAACAGGAAATGAGGTTCCCCATCGGATCTTCTTTGGCATCCCCGGTGCAGGTGACACAAGCTCACCAGCTGCCACTGGGTATGGAGCAAGAGTAGGGGTCCCCACTATGACTCTCCTGGACTCTCCCTTTCTATGTGCTTTGGCCTCAGAAATCAGGCTTCCCTCAGGGCTTTCTATATCTACACCTGTTGGCAGCTCCAAGCTGCAGGCCTCTGCAGAGGCCAACCTGGGACACGGTGAATCAAAAGAAAACTCGAGAGACACACCATCTCGTCATGTCATTCCTATGTCCTGAGGTTCCTAGCCATTCTGCCTCCCTCCTTCCACCTTGCATCATCCTTTTTAATCGCATGTTGAATGATTCAAAATGTTTATTGCATTTAGAGGAGACTGGTCTGCAGACTGCAGGATTTTTACTTAACCTAAATAAACTTACATTTGTGTCTTCTTTCTCTCGAGCTAAAGTTCTCCATTTCCAGCAACTCCAACAAAACTATTAATTTGTTTATCTTACAATAAACACATTAAAAGTAGTCTAAGAATAACACCAAAACTGTCTCCAACAATGTGATTACTGAAAACATTTCATATTTTTCAAAATTGTATCTGTATATGCCTCAGTCAACTTACGGCATATACAGATAAAATTTGTTTCAACCAGCATTTGTTTTACAAGGAATTTAACTTTTAAATTTAATGGAATTATAATTATACACAATTTTTCTTACAAAGTTAAATATGCCAAAAGAAAGCACTGAAAGAAGTCAAGCTTCTACCCCTGGTTTTTCCATCATGTTTTCTTCCTCTCTCAAGTGTAACTTTTGTTGTTATGGTTTTGTTTTGGTTCTTCCTATGTTAATTGGTAAAATATATACACTAGAGGCCCGATGCACGAAATTTGTGCAAGAGTAGGCCTTCCTTCCCCCAGCTGCCAGCCCCAGCTTCCCTCCGGCCCCCAGGGACCGGGCTTCCCTCGCAGCAGCCCTGCCTTTGTCTGGAAGGTCGTCCTGAAGGATGTCCAGTCTAATTAGCATATTACACTTTTATTATTATAGATAACCTTTACCATTGGAACCATTTTTAGTGTACAGGTCTAATCATAGTAACATTGTTTTGCAACCACCCCCACTATCCATCTCCAGAACATTTTCATCATCCAATACTGAAACTGTATACCCATTAAACACTAACTCACACCCCCTCATTTCCTCCTCTATAGGTGACATTTTTCTAATTTCTGTCTCTGGATTTGACTACTCTAAGTACCTCATATAAGTGGAATCATATAGTATTTGGTATATGCCTTACTTCACTTTGCATGGTGTCCTCAAGGTTCATTCATATTGTGGCATGTGTCAGAATTTATTCCTTTTTCCGGCCGAGTAATATTTCACTGTATGTATACTCCACATTTTGTTTATTCATCCATCCATCGATGGACATTTTGACTGTTTTTTACCTTTGGTTATTGTGAACACTAAACATTTTATTTAAGATAGTTATAGATTCAAATTTTGTTATAATAAAAAAATACAAAAAAAATTCTGTGAACACTTTATTCAGGTCTTTCCAAAGGTAAACATCTTGCAAATCAAAACCAAGATACAATGCAGCACACAATATTTTACTATTATGTAAAATGTAATATAGCATATAAAATGCAGTAAAATACACTATAATATTATAACAAAAATACTTACATTGATATAGAGTATTTTCATCACCCCAAAAGATCCCTCATATTGCCCTTTTATATTTTCTTTCTGCCCTGCCCTTCATTCCTGGAAACCACTGATCTCTTCTCCAGCCCATAATTTTGTCATTTCAAGAATATTGTGTGAATGAAATCATACTTCATGTAATCTTTTGGGATTGACTTCTCTTACCTAGCATAATTCTCTTGTGAGTCATTCAAGCTGTTGCATGAATAGTACATTCCTTTTTATTTCAAAGTAGCACTCCATGGTCGGAATATACCACAGCTTAACTATTTCTATTTCTAGATTTTTAGCTATTAGGAAAATCTATATACAAGTTTTATGTGCACATACACTTCTATTTCTCTGGGATAAATGTCTAAGAGTACAATTCATGGGTTGTGTGGTAATTACATGTTTAGATTTATAACAAACTAACAAATTGTTCCAGAATAGCTGAATTCTTTTTATTCCCATGAGCAAGGTATGAATAGTTCTATTTCTCTGCATCCTCACTAACATATGGTTTTGTCATTTTTAATTTTAGCTATTCTAGTGGGTGTATAGTGATATCTCATTGTGGTTTTAATTTTCATATTTTAATGGCTAGTGATGCTGAATATCTTTTCATGTGCTTCTTTTCAATGTGTCTATTCTCTTTAGTAAAATGTTTCTGTATTTTACCCATTTTCTAATTACATTTTTTTTTACTGTTGATTTTTGAGGGTTCAGATATTAGTCTTTTGTTAGATTTTTGGTTATCAAATGTGTTATTCTAATCTACGGTGTCTTTTCATACTCTAAACACGGTCTTTCGCAGAGAAAATATTTTTAATATTCATGAAGTCCAATTTATTAAACTTTTCATTTTATGAATTATCTTCAGTGTCAAATGTTTGCCTATTACTAAATCCTGAAACATTTAACTTTTTTGAATATTTTACAGCTGTACACTTTATATTTAAGTCTATGATCCATTTTGAGTTAATTTTTTTGTATTGTGAAGTTTACATGAAGGCTCCTTTTTTTTGCCTATGAATGTCCATCTGGTTCAGCACCTTTTCTTTTGCATTTCAAAGCAAAACTGTAATCAGAAAATTTAAAAATGTTATTATCCCTAAAGAAGCAACTTTTTAAGAGATATACATGCATTTTCTTTAAATATAGCTAACATTATAGGGAAGTATTAATCTTAATTTATTATGATTCAATGTAATTCACCTTTATGTCAAATCCAAATAGTGAGTTTAAAAGGAAAGTTACATCCAGAGACTTGGAAGCATGGAACAGACTGACACATCTCAGAGGAAAGAGGGGAGGAGGAGGCTGGAAGAGATTAACCGAAGAACTTGTGTGCATAAGCCATGGGCACAGACAATACTGTGGTGAAGGCTTGGGGTGGGGGAGGATGGGAGTGGTGTGTAGTGGGTCAATGAGGGGAAAAATGAGGGGACATCTGTAACACTTTCAATAAAAAAGATAAAAATAAAATAGAAAGGAAAGTTATAACTGAGTTTACACTATATTCATGTATGGTTTAGTAATTTATTTTAAAATGTCCGCAAGTTCTGAAAATATAAAGATGAATGCTGAAATTTGTAATGCAAAACTTCGAATGTGAACAAATGGATGAAACAATCAGAAAAAAACAACAGTGAGAATGTACACCTGGCATCACTGTGCACTAATGTACAAAATGTGCAGGGTCACCATTCCAGTTGTCAAAGACCAGCAACATAACTTAAAACGGATATGCAAATCAAATATTACTTCTGCCTTTTATCCTTGAAAAACAAATTCAACTTATTATTATTAGAGCTTAATTAGATTTTGTGGAATCTAATGAACAAAATAAACTGACAAACAAAGTAGGAGAAGAGGCATGAATACATGGAACAGACTGACAGCTGTCTGAGGGGTGGGGGGACTGGGTGAAAGGTGAAGGGATTAGTCAAAGAACACATATACATAACACATAACACAGAGACAACAGTGTGGTGATGTTTAGAGGGAAGGGGGGTAGGGGCTGGGTGGAGGTGGACAAAGGGGGGAAATGGAGACCTCTGTAAGAGTATCAACAATAAAAATAATGTTAAGAAAAGAAAATAAGGTGCATTCAGAGATAAGGAAAACAACTAAAATGTTAGAGAATGCATTATTAAAATGCTTTTATAATCTGATCTCAGCACCTTTTCTTGAAAAAGCTATCTTTTCTCCAGAGAATTGCTTTCAAGCCTTTGTAAAAAATGAATTTGGCATATTTGTGTGGATATATTTCTGGTTTACCTGTTCTGTTCTACTCATATATGTATCTATTTCTCTGCTAATACCACAGTCTTGACTACTGTTGTATGTCTTAAAAGTAAACGGGTAGGCAGCTTTCTCCCACTTTATTCTCTTTTTCAAAATTATTTTTATCTATTCTAGTTCCCTTGACTTTCCAAATACATTTTTTTTGTTGTTGTTAATCCTCACCCGAGGATATTTTTTCCATTGATTTTTAGACAGAGTGGAAGGGAGGGGAGGGACAGAAAGAAACATTAATGTGAGAGACACAGATTGGTTGCCTCCCGCACGCAATGGAGCCTGCAACCAAGGTACATGCCCTTGATCAGAATTGAACCTGGGCACCTTCAGTCTGCAGGGTGATGCTCTATCCACTGAGCCAAACCAGCTAGGGCTCCAAATACATTTTAGAGTAACTTTTAAAATATCTTCTTGCTGTCGTTTTCATAAGAATGCTATTAAATCTGTATATCAGTTTGGGGTGTATTGACTTTTTTACTATGACTGTTTTTGTTTTGTTTTTTTCATTTCACAAGGATAAAATATTTTATTCACTAGGAATATATGTATAATAATCCTAGATTTGTATATGTACCTAAAACATGACCTTAAAATATGGAAAACAATATTAACAAAATTATAAGAATAGGTAAATCCATAATCATAATGGGGTATTTTTATATTTTTTTCTCAGTAATAGAACAAGGGAGCAAAAAAATCAGTAAGAATATAGAATGTTTGGACATGAATAAGAAGCTTGACACAAATAGACACATCATTCAAATTAAGACCTGATTCAGTCATCTTTCTTTTGTGGAAGAATACATATTTAGGGTCATGAGATCTTTTTTTCCTATCCATTCTTCCATGCAAGCAAAGGTATGAAAAAGCCTCCAATACACCTATTTCTACATCACACAAGAGACTATATTATACTCTGAATATGCACATTGTAAAATTAATTTTTATCCATCTCTATTTCCATCATCTTGGTATTAGTATTACAGATTGTATTCTTTGCATTGCTTAATTTTGTGAATTAACTTTGATGACAACTATCTTATTGTCTAAACTTATTTCCATCGCCCGTGTTGTTAGAATATAGAAGTAAAAAAGTGCTAAATATTTTTTAAATTCCAGTAACTTAGTTAATTCTGTCATTCTTTTTTTTAATTTTTAATTAAATCTTTATTGTTCAGATTATTACATTGGTTCCTCTTTTTTCCCACCATAACTCCCCTCCATCCAGTTCCCACCCCACCCTCCGCCCTCACTCCCCACCCACTGTCCTCATCCATAAGTGCATGATTATTGTCCAATCTCTTCCTGCACCCCCACACCCCTTTCTCCCCCAAGAATAGTCAGTCCATTCCCTTTCTATGTCCCTGATTCTATTATAATCACCAGTTCATACTGTTCATCAGATTATTTATTCACTTGATTTTTAGATTCACTTGTTGATAGATGTGTATTTGTTGTTCATAATTTGTATCTTTACCTTTTTCTTCTTCTTCCTCTTCTTAAAGGATACCTTTCAGCATTTCATATAATACTGGTTTGGTGGTGATGAACTCCTTTAGCTTTTCCTTATCTGTGAAGCTCTTTATCTGACCTTCAATTCTGAATGATAGCTTTGCTGGATAAAGTAATCTTGGTTGTAGGTTCTTGCTATTCATCACTTTGAATATTTCTTGCCACTCCCTTCTGGCCTGCAAAGTTTCTGTTGAGAAATCAGCTGACAGTCGTATGGGTACTCCCTTATAGGTAACTGACTTTTTTTCTCTTGCTGCTTTTAAGATTCTCTCTTTGTCTTTTGCTCTTGGCATTTTAATTATGATGTGTCTTGGTGTGGTCCTCTTTGGATTCCTTTTGTTTGGGGTTCTCTGCGCTTCCTGGACTTGGAAGTCTATTTCTTTCACCAAGTAGGGGAAGTTTTCTGTCATTATTTCTTCAAATAGGTTTTCAATATCTTGCCCTCTCTCTTCTTCTGGCACCCCTATAATTCGGATGTTGGTACGCTTGAAGCTGTCCCAGAGGCTCCTTACACTATCTTAGTATTTTCGGATTCTTTTTTCATTTTGCTTTTCCGGTTGGGTGTTTTTTGCTTCTTCGCATTTCAAATCTTTGACTTGATTCTTGCGCTCCTCTGGTCTGCTATTGGGTGTAATATTCTTTATTTCAGAGCATGTATGCTTAATTTCTAGTTTCTTTATCATAGCATCGAGGGTCTCATTAGTTTTCGTGAAGCTCTCCAAAAGTTTATTGCAAGCCCTCAAAATTGCGTTTTTTAGCTCTATATCCTCCATTTCTGTCATGTTTTTTTGTCTCCGCATTTTTTATGCTTTCTTGGTGCACCCCCTAGTGGTCTTTGTGCGCAGTCTTGTTCTAGTTGAGCCTTGATTGTTGTAGTTAATACTAGAGGGATTTGACCACCAGGCCGACTGGCTGTGTGAATCAGCTGTGTCTGCCGCGGAAAACTTCTGTCCTCTGGGGAGGTGCTAATCTAGCCTTTGCCTGAGGCGATCTGGCAAATGGCTCTGCGCAGGGCTTGGGCGGGGCGGGCTCAACAGGGCGGGCGGAGGGAGCGGTTATGGCCCCTCTCAGTCCCGTTCCCAGAGGCTCTGCTTCTCAGAACCCCAGGAACCGCTGCAAACCTCGGAGGGAAAGCTGCCTTCCAACTGATGCCAGACACTCCCGCTTCTCCCGTTTGAGTCCGAGTCCCCAGCGATTCGCCCGTATCTGGAGCTCAGAGTCTGAGACTCCCCCCTGACCGAAAACGACAACCGCGCTCTCAGCCACCAGCCCGCTTTGCGCGCGCACCTCCGCACCTGAGTATTTTCCACACTGCGCCTCCTCTGAGCCTCGGTGTGCTGTTATTTTTCCTTCTAGTTGAAGAGTCTCTCCTCAGCCAGCCTTCCTGTGGTTCTGGGTGATGTCCGTTCCGTCTTTTAGTTGTATTTTTGAAGTGGTTGTTTGCGGCAGCAGTCTGCGGTGTTTACCTATCGACATTTGGATTTTTAAAAGTGACCCAGGTGATTCCCATGTAATGATAGGTTTGGGGATGAATACTAACCACATGCAACAAAGAAATGGATTTGGTCTTTGCTCATAGTACTATCACACATAAAACATGATTTCTTTATTTCATCTTGAGTATTTCAAAGATATATCATTGTTGGAAAATCTGTGTTATCAGGAGAAAGAGTACATAGTTAATTTCATTCAGCTAAAATAGAAACTGGTGTTTGTATTTCAAACATTTTATAGTTCATCTGCCTTTATCACATTAAAAAAATAATGCAAGATGTTACCACAGCAGTTTCTAATACACTACACTACTGGAAAAAGCAAAACATCTTTTTCAACAAGCATTGACTGCAAGAGTGTTATTTTATAGAGCTTTGATTCAATTTCTTTAAAATGAATTCAATGAGATGCTCTGTGTTTCATTACATTTATCTTCAGGGTTCCACAGATTATGTTATAGTATTTCAAAACCCATGGAGTCTTCCATTACAAATTTCTTTGGAGGATATGTTATATGAGGAGTAGCAACCTAGAGACTTATGATCCAGTGATATTGCAGAGGTTGTTCTTTGCTAATAATTGTAGACATTGTTTTTTAAAATATATTTTTATTTATTTCAGAGAGAGGAAGGGAGAGGAAGAGGGAGACAGAAACATCAATGATGAGAGAGAATCATGGATCAGCTGCCTCCCGCACGACCCCCAACTGGGGATCGAGCCCGCAACCTGGGCATGTGCCCTGACTGGGAATCGAACCATGACTTCCTGGTTCATAGGCCAATGCTCTATCCACTAAGCCAAAATAGGTGGGGCTTTACTATGACTTTTATTTATTTTTTAAATTTATCTTTATTGTTGAAAGTATTACAGATGTCCCCTTTGTTTGTTTTTTC
>NW_005353467.1:776924-821936 GCF_000412655.1 Myotis brandtii | reverse complement strand
GCAAATAAACCTATTTTTCTTGTTCTCGAGAGTGAAATATTTCCTGTTGCACACACCAAACAAGTCAGTACAAGACTAATGATGTGGCAATTGGCTGCTAAAATATTCGCTGCTAGTATTAGTGGAGAGAAATGGTGTGCCTGCGCATAAGGCGGCGTAAGGGAAATGAATGCAACATGATTATAGTAATCAGTCATTAGCAAACATTGTAGTTCGTTATTAACACCTAGAGGCCTGGTGCACGAAATTCATGCACAGGGTGGGGGTGAGGGTGTCCCTCAGCCAGGCCTGCCCCTCTCGCAATCCGGGACCCCTCGGGTAGGGTCCCCAGGCCTGGCTGGTGATCAAGGCCTATCAGGGCTTTCCTTCCCTTGGCTGCTGGCAGCTGACCCCCCCCCTGCCACTGCCACTGCTTGCCATTTGTCCCTTCCCTTTGTGGGCGACAGGCGTGAGGTGTGATTGCTTGGCTGGCCCGGGCCTCCCTCTGCGGGGCGATCACTGGTTGCCCCCACACACCCACCACAGTGTCATTGGCTGGTGGCCGGGGCCTCCCTCTGTGGGGACCCCAGATCATGGGGACCCTAGATCAATTGCCCCACAGAGGGAGGCCCTGACCCCTGCCGTAGCGCCACCTGCTGGGTGGCCTGGGCCCCACAGAAGGAGGCTGTGCCCACCCAGCTAGGACTCTGTGATGGATCACCAAACAGAGGGTGGCCTGGGCCTCCCTCTTCAGGGCGATCGTGGAGCCCCTCATCGATCACCCTGCCAGCCAGTGGCCTGGGCCTCCCTCTTTGCAGCAATTGATTGTGGAGCTCCCACATTGATCGCCCCGCAGAGGGTGGCCTGGGCCTCCTTCTGCAGGGCAATCGTGGGGTGATGGCGGGGGCCCCTAGCCAATTGCATTGCACCCACCTTGGCTGGCCTGGCGCCAGTGTATGTCATAGCGTGGTGGTCCAGAAGGTTGTCCTGATGGTCGTCCTGCTGTTCGGTCCTTCAGTTGATTTGCATATTACGCTTTATTATTATAGATTATGTATAACAGGATATTGTAAATATTAAGTTACAAAATTTTTATTAAAATGTTTCTTACATATCATTATATTGGTTGGGCTGCAAAAATATTGGCTGTGGCGGGCCGTGAGTTTGACATACTTGACTTAGATCATTGATTTCATTCTTCCATCTTTTTTAGTTTCAGCATACATACTCTGTACATATTTTATTGTATTTTTGCCTATGTATTTGTTTTTTGAGCAATTGTAAGGGGTACACTTTTAATTTTGGTTTTAACAGTTAATTGCTAGTATATAGCAATGCAATTGATTTTGTGTGTTTATATTGTATCCTGTGAACTTGCTGAGCTCATAGATTAGTTCTAGGAGTTTGAGGTAGATTATTTGGGATTTTAATGTAATTTTGTATATGTTAGGGCTTAAGTCTTCCATTTTATTTTTCACGTTTTTCTCTCTTTTTCTCTTCTTTTCTGTGGGCTAATTAAGTATTTTTTTAGGCTTCCATTTTGATTCATTTGTAGTGTTTGTGAGTTTACACCTTTGTATAGCTGTTTCAATGGTGGTTCACTCTCTGTCTACTGGTGTCATATTTTACCAATTCAAGTGAAAAAAATTATCTTTCTCTATATCTCTTTACTGTGCCCCATTTATAATTGTCTTAAATGTATATTCTACATAAGTTTAGAATCACATCAGACGGTGTTATAATTTTTACAGCCATAAATCTTAATTTAGAATACTCAAGAGTAGAAGAAAAGACTATTACACTTACTTATAGTTTCTCTTATATTTTTATACTTCCTTCCTGATGTTTTGAGATTCTTTGTTTGCTTTCTGTTTTAAGAACTTCTAGTAGATATTCATCATGGTTAGGTCTGCTGGTGATACATTCTTAGTTTTTCTTTGTCTAAGAAAATCTTACATTTTTCTCATTCCTGAAGGATATTTTCACTAGGTATAGGATTCTGGTTTGACAATTTTTTACTTTTAATATTTGAACAATGTGTGTCCCTTCCTTCTGACCTCTAAGTTATTTGATGAGAAATCTGCTAACATAGGAATTGTTTTTCCTTATTGGCACTGTATAATTTCACTCTTGTTGCTTTCATGATTTTTTTTTGTCTTTAGTGTACAAAACTTTAACTATGATGTGTCTTGGTATATATTCTTTAAGTTTATCTTATTTTGGGTTTGCTCTGTTTTTTTTTAATCTTTAGATTTATGTGTTTTTCTCCAACCTTTAGAATGTTTTCAACCATTTTTTTTAGTACTTTCTTTCTAGCTATCTTTTTTAGCTCTTTATTTTTCAGTATTTTTTCTCCTCTTCTTCCAGGATTCCAGGACTATAATCTTTGTTATAGTCTCTGAGGCTCTATTAATTTTTTTCAGCCTATGTTATTTCTGTTGTTAAGATTATACAATTTATATTGTTCTGTCTGTTCATTGATTCTTTCCTCTGTCTCTCCATTCTGTTAAGCCCAATATATTGAATTGTTTATTTTTAATTATTGTAATTTTTAGTTTTAAAATTATCACTCCATTCATTTTTTCCTTATATTTTGTTTTTCCACTGAGATGTTTTCCTTTTCCTTAATTTATTTCAAGTATGTTCCGTGATGACTGATGTATAAATCATTTTCAGGTAAATTTAACATTTCTGTCATCCCTGTTTTGGCATCTACTGATTATCTTCTTACATTTAGTTTAAGAGTTCCCTGGTGTTTGGTATGATGAGTGATTTTTTTTATTGAAATCTTGTCAGTTTGCACATTACATTTTGAGACTCTGTATCTTATTTAAACCATATGTTTTAGTTGGCTTATTCTGACAGTGCTCCACCAAGGAAAGGGATGTTTGCTGTGTTGTTTTGACCTGGTTTCTCTAGTTGGACTCCATTGGCACCCCAGCTGAAGGGAGCTTCTCACTCATGCCGGGCAGAGACAGAAGTACTATTTCCCCATCAGGCCTCTACTGACACCTCCCTGTCTGGGTGTAAGTTTTACTTGGTTACTGCTTCCACATGGATCCACTGCTACCACAGATGAGGTGTCCTCATTAACACTGAGTAGTGGTGAGAGTCCACAATTTCTTCTATCACTTCCTCTGTTACCACCCCAGTGGGGAGGGAAAGGAGCCTCACTTCTTCATGGGAGTAATGGGAGTTCATACTCCCCATATGGTCCTTATGACACTGTGCGTGGGGGAGGAGATTCTTTATCATCTGGTACTGCTGAAAGTCTTGGCACCCCACTGAGCTTCCACTGACACCAAATCGACAGGGTGTTAGGGTGCCTCCTACAGAGTGGTGCAATCTAGTCTTCATGGGAGTAATGGGAGTTCATACTCCCCATATGATCCTTATGACACTGCGTGGGGGAGGAGATTCTTTATCATCTGGTACAGCTGAAAGTCTTGGCACCTCACTGAGCTTCCACTGACACCAAATCGACAGGGGTGTTAGGGTGCCTCCTACAGAGTGGTGCAATCTATGCTCCTCACTCAGCCTTTGCTGATGTGAGTGGGGCCATTGTTTTCTCGTGGGTGTTTGGCTAGAGTATAGTTATTGCTTCATCTTGCTAGGCTGCCACTTGCCCTGGCTCAGGTGCACAGGCTTTTATTGGAGTGTTTTTTTTGTCTGTGACCATCAATACTTCTAGGTAGCTGGCTTTTTCAGTTCCACGTTTGGAAAATATGAAACAAAAATAAAATCCAAAGAACTAACAACAAGGGGGCCCTTGGTTCTCAGAGTCTCAAGATGCTCTTTCTTCTCTATTTTATAGTCCATCTAATGTTTGTTTTATATGGATGGTCCAGCATTTTAATTTTAATTAGTGTGAAGAATATGGAAAAAGTACCTCTAGTCTGTCTTTCCAAAAGTGAAAGTCTCTTACACTTTAAAAAATATAGTAAGTAGTTACATACATGTGTATCTCCTTTGTTCATAAATAAGTGGTAGCATAACATACACACTTTCGTAGCCACTTTGCTTTGTTAATTTTTTCAAACTATATCTTGAAGAGCACAAAGGAAACATATATAGAACGATTCCTTGTTTCTTTCTTTTGCTTCAAATTACTCCATTGTGTGGATAAACCATAGTTTATTTTACCAGTGCTTATTGGCAACCAAGTGTGTTCATTATAGTCTTAACTATGACAAAAAGTTTCACAGTGAATACCCTTGTACCCTCACCTACATCTTTTCATATTTTTATTATCTTTGTGATCTATTACCAAAGAATATATGTTTGCTCCCCCTTAATAGTATCTCTTCTGATAGTTGTGATGTACTGAGAAGGACTTGGACTTTATCGACAGCTTATTTTTGGTTACTCTAGACAAAGTTAAATGATACCTCTAGACTTTAGTTTTATCAAATCTATCATCATAATAATTACAAGTGTGTGTGCATGTGTGTGTTCGTATGTGCGTGTGCGCACTAAGTTCTGGGCATTGTTTTAATTGCTTCAGTTATTTCACAAAAATACAGTGAGGTCATTATCAAAACTCTCATTTTATAGTCACTTACTTGGAAGGATTTAAAAAGGTTAACAAGTAAAAGACAAAATCTGGGTGTGATATCAGGTTTGCCTGGGGAGAAACTCAGGATTTTTCTCTTAATCTCTGCCTTTTGTATAAAAAAGTAAGTAATACTGTCTACCTCTCAGGGTGTGGCAAGGATCAAAAGAGATAATAGCTATAAAAACATTTTAAAACCCTGATTTGTAAATCTCACACTCATTATAATTATTTTAATTATCTTGGTGAAATTTTGTGGACACCAATGTCTATTCGCATCATGGCATTTTGTAGTGTTCCCTTAGAACAATCTTCTGTGCAGGCGGTTAAAATCATTTATTTCACATTGATTTTAAAATCCCTTTCCTCTCTCAACATTTACCTTCTCTTGGGGACATTGTGACTGTTCACTGCCTAGCCCCCGAGTCCTGTGGAAGTTCCCTGTGAAGCACCGTCTCGCCAGAGGGCTTCTCACATCAGCTTGGCATGCATGTTGTGAGACCCTTCCCACGCCAACTCACACATTTCCAAGGAGACAGAGCAATGACGGTGAAGTTAAATGATGCTCAAGGGAAGGGAAAGGGGAAGGGAAAGGATATGGGTGAGGGTGACCGTGATATCTACCAGACTGATGTGAATTAGGTCTGGGAGGGTGTCCTGAGCTCCTGAAGGATCTTCTGCTCTTCCCTCATTCTTCAGCAAAGGTACATCAGTCGCCTTTTCTGCTCAACTCTCAGTTAACCAGACCACAGAGAGCAACACATTATTATCCTTAGAGATAAAATAAAGCTGGTCAAAGCATGATTCAAAGTTAATTTTATACTAATTCTACATTAACTATTTAGAACATAATGATTGCTCTCCAGATGCCATTTTCATGTGTAAGAAAATAGCAAACCCAACAATTTGAGCACACAAATCACTACAAGTTGTGGATGAAAAATGGGCAATAGGTTATACTCAATTAAAACAATCTGTTATTGTTTTCTGTTGTTCAGCTAAGCCCTTTATTTTTCAAATGTTAAAATGAAACCTACGCAACATAAGCTTGGCACTTAGCAGCCTGTCCTGCTCAACCTGTTATAGTCCTGCAGGACTAAGCCAAGGGTGTGGCTGATTATTTATTTTATGAGTCTTTGCCTCCTCCTCATTCACTCCTTTCCTCCCCCAAACTTAATTTTTTTGTTGAAGAACATGAAAAATAAGTAAGTTAATGATTATATTTTTTCTAACTGCAGCCTCCTTGTTCCCTTTTCTGCGTTGTGTGGACTCTGCCCATTGGAGGAGGGACCAACTCTGTCCGGACCGGCTCCACCGACCTGTAGCTCTAAGTCATGAGGATAGAACACCATGTTCTATTGCTAGTTGGTTAGCATATTTGCCTTTCCCTATTTCTGCCTTGTTCCCATGACATTCTGATGGAGCACAAGCTGGTACCACTTGTCTAGTTCCGTAAGTTTCCTCTGGTGAATGGAAATTTGCATTTTTCTATAAATGCATGGTCTATTATTATCTGTAAACATGGGAAATTATCTCTATTCCAATTAGGTCCATTAAGAATTTATTGTATTTGCCCAACATTGCCCTGACTGAGCTGCGTATGGTTTTTTTTCAGCATTTTATTTTTGTTGTTTATTTATTTTGTTTTCTTAAATGAGTATGGAGTAGATAGGATTTGCGGGAAGATGTCATTTTAAACCTGGAAGTATTTTTTAGCTGCAGCCAGAGAACTAGATGTGGACACTCTTGGTTCAAGGACTGAGGCTCAGGAAGCTGCAGGAGGGGCTCATTGGCCTGAAGTTCGCTTCATGCTGAGGAACAGCGTCAACAAGGAATGGGCCTCGGAGGGCAAGGGCCTTTGCAGGCAGCACTTGGAGTCATCTCAGACTGTGGGACACGGGAGGCCTCTGGGATAGGGCGGCGGGTCAGATGTGGGTGACATTCAATGCAAACAGGAGCTACTGAGGGTAAGCCTGGGAGTGGGTCCTGGGAGAGGAACATACAGAGTCAAAGTTACTCCTTGCAAATTAGATCCTTTCTGCTCACAAATCATAAGCACAATTTTGTCAAAAGCCCCAAAAGCTTTTGTCAAATTGCAGTAGAGAACATCAGGAATGGAGAGGTAGAGGGAGGGCAGGGTCTGCCCCTGGGGCTACTGGAGAGGTGAGAAAGCACACAGTTCACAGAGGCTGGAGTCTGGTTGGCTGAGTAGAAACAGGCAGCCCTGGTCCCACTCCAAAGATACCCGAGGAAGGACCCTCAGGGGGACTAAGGTCCTACAGGAGCCATGATGCTTCAGAGCTTTCAAATGTGTGGCATCAACGTAAATGTGACCTAATTTGCACTCCATGGTGGTAAAACCTGCAATGTTCTTTTTTAAAAAAATTATCTTTGTTGTTGAAAGTATTACAAATGTCCCTCCCATTGACCCTCTCCAGGCCTTCACCACACTATCGTCTGTGTCCATGGTTATGCATATATGCATAAACCTGCAATGTTCTCATCACCTTTTAAAAAAATCTAATACTCAGAAATCCCCATGAGGTGGGTGTTTGTATCACAACTTCATAAATAGATAAGCTGATAAGCAGAGAAGTTGATCAGTTTTCCCAAAATCACAGAACTAGTTAAGTGGTGGAGCTCAGATTCAAATCTATATTTATGAGCCTTCACAAGGAGAAAAGCAGTGGGGGAAAGACACAGAAATAGCAAATAATGCCCCAATACAGGTGAGGAAAAGCTTGCCATGTTGTCAAGACAAAGATTTCTTCATTTTATAGATCATTTACTCTAAAGATCTGGAGGACCAAACGTTTCCCTCCGGTTTCCCCAAGGCAAAAATGGGAAGACTAGATTGTCCAGCCCCAAAGGAGGCAGATAAGTACTAATATTTTGGGGTTTGTGATGGGGAAATGGGGATGGAAAGCAAAGAGAAAACATCTCATGCCCAGCATGGATGAAAAAGAATAGATTGACATCATCTAAGGGCTCTGTGAACTTATGACGTTCCAATATTGTTTCCTCTGCGTTGCCAATGACTTTCCAGGCACTGAAAGAGACATTTTGGGGGCTTGCCTTCTGAGATGTTGAGTGGCATTGTCTCAGTATTTCCTAGAGCCCCGTGGAGCTGAGGGACTTTCCCCTTTACTGACTGTTACCGGCAAGAACAATCACCTTTAGTGGAAGGCACCTGTGATGGAGAAGGCTCCGGCCTCCTCCTGGGGAGAGAGTTGTACTGAGGGTGCCTGGTTGAGGCATAAAGGTGAAGTCACTCTTTGCCCTGTGAGTTTACATGACAGACTTCTGGACATGACAGACCCTGTGTGTTCTATTAGAGTTTGAAAAGCCAAACATGGGCGGCTGCTCTAGAAGGAAGGATGATCCATAATATTACTAGGGAGCTGGAGGGCCCCAGCTGACATGGGATATTGTGCCCCCCACACATATGCATACATGCAGACCAAAGACTGGCGTCCCATGAGAAGCACAGAAACAGGTGCTGGTGCCAGGCAGGGGAAGCTGAGAACAGAAGGAAGGATTTAATTATGGGCAGGACGTGTAGGGACATGTGTATTGAGGGACATGGACACAACCACAGTGTAGGGGACCTATGTGGGTGCTGTGTGTCCAGGGAGCCTGGAGGGTGTGACTGATTGCTGGCTTTCCTCTAAGTGTTTGGCAGGGGAGACTGCTAGGATTTTGACACTGAGAATGAGAATGAAAAGAATTCCAATTTTGTGAAGAAATTAAGGACCTCTTTACCTAAGCCAGTGGGCAGAGTAGGGTAATGGGTAAGAGAGAGACAGGAATCCAACATGGCTGGTGGGCAATGCTTTCAGCCCATCTCCCCTAGCATGTGATTGTTTGCTGGAGGGTCCTAAGGACACCTGGGCTTCACTTTTTATTTCAGTTTATTTTGTGGAAGAGGAGAAAGCCAGGCTTTGGGATCAGAAAGAAACAAAAAAATAGTATAGGGCAGTGGTGGCAAACCTTTTGAGCTCAGCATGTCAGCATTTTGAAAAACCCTAACTTAACTCTGGTGCCATGTCACATACAGAAATTTTTTGATATTTGCAACCATAGTAAAACAAAGACTTATATTTTTGATATTTATTTTATATATTTAAATGTCATTTAACAAAGAAAAATCAACCAAAAAAATGAGTTTGCGTGTCACCTCTGACACACGTGTCATAGGTTCGACATCACTGGTATAGGGTGTTCAATGTCTGCAATTACTTTGCCAACTCAAGCCGACTACCTTGACATGGGAGTAAAATAGTGATTACTGGGGACTGGCATGAAAATTAATAGAAAATTTAGGAAGACCAATTAGACATAGCCCATGTGAAAGGGCATCATGTGAAAGGGCAGCCCCATCAGATTCCTTCACAGCGTATTTGGTGCAGCTGCAGTCCACGGCCAGAGCTCTGAGGGCAGCGCACAGCCATACATCAGTGAATCGGCAAAGGGGACCAAGACCACCCAAGAGCACTGACGTCAACATCTGTGCCTAGATAATCTAGAAGTGTGCAATCTGAGGCCACAGAGGTATTTGCAACCCCTACCCCACCCCATCCCAGGAGACGAGAAGTGGGCAGTGAGAGGATACAGAAATCTGGAAGGAAGTGTTGGCAACATGGAGCTCCAGGTGGTACCCACCACTATGCTGGCACAAAATGGACACATTGTCTTCAGATCTTAGCGGTCAAAACCCAGGCATATATCCAAAATAAACAGGACTGCAGCATTGAGAAAGGAGCAGTGGGTGCCTACCTCCTTTGTGCGTGTGCGTGGGCAGTGAGAGGATACAGAAATCTGGAAGGAAGTGTTGGCAACATGGAGCTCCAGGTGGTACCCACCACTATGCTGGCACAAAATGGATACATTTTCTTCAGATCTTAGTGGTCAAAACCCAGGCATATATCCAAAATAAACAGGACTGCAGCATTGAGAAAGGAGCAGTGGGTGCCTACCTCCTGTGTGCGTGTGCGTGTGCATTTGTGTGTGTGTGCGTGTGCCTGTGCATGTGTGTGTGTGTGTGTGTGTGTGCTTGCACACATGCATGTGAGATGGGGTGGTGGATGAAAATCTTAATACCTGGAGAGGTGAAGCAGCGCACTCCGCAAAGCCCCTCCAGGTCACAGCTCACAAGGCAGGAGAAAGACACACCTTGAGGCTTGGGCAGCCATCTCCCTCGCCCTCCAGCTCCCCTTCAGGTGGGGAGAGGGAACAGCTTCCCTGGGGAGACTGACAGAGCCCGAGTCTGCCCTCCTTGCGGCCAATCTTTGGCAAAACTGCGGCAACAGACAGAAACCATGGACTTTAAACCGTGTCCACAAAGTGAGAGTGAACAGAGAACAACTTGCTGTCTTTCCTGGAGGTCTCCTCACCTACCCCTGGGTGAGAAGGAGTGCTAGACAGCTCGGACCTGAACAAAAGAAGGGGAGCTCTGAGGAGTTTCTATTATTAAGAGAGGGGACCCCAGGAAATAAATAAAGAGGGAAACAGAGAGAGGCGATTGATTTCCTGCTGCCCGACCTGGTGGGCTCTCTGAAATGAGAGGCATTTTACTGGGAAAAGTAAGAGCTCATTTCACATTGTCTTCTGACCTCATGTGAGTTTATAGTCTTCCTTAGGCTTATGGTCCATCCCTTAGAGATATAAGCTTCTGTGATTACAAAACTGCTGCTCCCTCTGCTTCTTCCTGTGATGGGAACAGAAACAGCAATCTCCCTTCAGTGGAGGAGGGAGGAAAGAAGACAGCCCTGTGTTTACTATAAATACTGTGCAATTTGGCAGGGGCTGGGCACAGCAGGCGCCCCCTTCAGGAGCCCTGCCTCAGCCCGGGGTCGTTCTTGGGAAGGCTGGACAAGGCCCAGCTGCGCCTGCGGTGGTAACAGCTGCTGGGGACAGGCTGTACCTCCCGCACAGTCTGTTCCCGCTCACATCCCCCTCTCCCTCCCCGGTCAGTGTGAATTTGAACAAATTTTAGACCTTGAAACCAGACTCAGAACAGCCATGATGTGCCTTTTTAGAAAGGGGAAATTACGGGAAAATGTCCTTCTAAACCTGATTTCCAGCCCAGACCACAATTCTTTCCAGATGCCTACATAGCTTGGCAGAGTCCTATAGGAGCCCTTTTGATATTTATCCATCCTGTGTAACTCAGCTTGCTGTCAGCGTGGACTGCCCCAGGGGCACCGCTGGTGTGTGTGTGTGTGTGTGTGTGTGTGTGTGTGTGTGTGTAACAGCACAGACTGAGGTCTGACCTGGGTTTTAGCTTTCTTTACACAAACTCAGCTGTGAAATGAGGCAGTTGGGTTCATGGTCTCTGACCCATGTCTGGTCTCCTAGTCATCAGGCAACTTGTCCTCTGTTGAGTTTTGTAAACAGGGTTCAATGTGGACTGTGCAGCAGAGCATGTCTTATCCAGGAAGTTCCCCAAGGGCAGGTCAGTCCTGCTTAAACGTGTCTGCCCAGCCCGGGTGCAGTGTGGGGGTGGGCTCAGCACTCCGGGCTGATGAGGTGCACCTGGATGGAGCCCTGCTGGCTGATACTCTGAAGAGAACCTGTGCTTTGCTTACCTGACGCAGAACAGCCACGGTGTGCCTTTTCAGCAGGCCTCGCTTCCTGATGAAGTCTTTCTTTGCACCACCAATTCCTGCGCCAATTACTCCAGCATAATCCAGGGCAAACCCTATTGCCCGAGGTAGCGCTATAAGGCTGTCCCCAGAGCTCCAGGGGGGATGGGCTCCTCAGCACAGAGCACTCGGGCTGGCCATGGTATGCCTGGCCAGGCTTCCCATCCCAAGCAGACGCAGAGGGAGCAGCAGGGTGTTGATGAGTGTGCCATGTTTATGAAAGGGGACTTACAGGATGGCCAGAGCCAACAGTCTGGCCACCACTCCTTAAAGAACTGAAACACCAGAAGTGTGACATTTCCTGGACCACCTCTGGGCATCTGTGAGACTGGGTCTGGCATACTCCTCAACAAGCTAATTCAAGTGGGACATGGTCACGGACATTTGAATCATAACCCAGGATTTTACTGTCAGCTCAGCAAACCTTCCTCTTTAAAGCTCATGTCCAGAACAAAAATGTATCGATTCAGAAGGGACATGATTCATTATTGTGCTATAAGCATTTACCTATTAGAACTTAACTGCCTCATCAAAAAGAAACTAGTGATACCACATTCAAATTTTTAATTACCATATATTAGGGGTCCAGCATCCAGTCACTTATTGGCTCTAAAAATTGGCATTGGGATAACCAAGTGACTAAGCCCCCAGATTTTCCTCACAGGACGTTAGGTTTTGCATTTTTTTAATTGTATAAAGCAGCCTTGCTTATTGCCACAGATCGGCAGTGGCTATCAGGAGGGACTCACCCTGAGCTCAGTGAGCCACAAAGTGATGTGCTGCCCACCTGGTGGTACCTCGGTCCTGTTCTGGGGATCGATTCTGCCAGAGCTGGGGGAGGGAGTGGCCAGGGGAGATTGACCCTGGCTCATAGGCTAAGATCTGTGGGCAGGGAGCCGGCACAGGGATTTGGGTAAGGAAATTCAGATGCCACAGAAGCCCACAACTCTAACAGTAGGTGATTAGTGGATAAAATCACAAATTTCAGTACCTGAACACAAAATTCATTTCTCATTCACATGAAATACAAAATGGGGGTTCATGCTGGGTAGTTGGCTCACATCTCCAGGTGCCCTCAAACTAAAGAAGATGGAATTTGAATGCAGGAAATAAAATACATTTTTAGACATATTATACAAGGGGTGGTATGAAGGACGCATCTAAGGAGAGTGAGAGGAAGCAGGAGGGTAAGTTAGGAGGCCACTGCTGCTGGCTGAGAGGAAACACAGTAAGGATTGAGTCAAGGGTGTAGGTTAATGTTTGGTACCCAGAGTAGTTCAGATTTTAACAGCTCTTCCTTCTGTATGAAAAATATATTTTAACAATAATCATGGGATAATAAGTGCTAATCATTTTCCTTTATTTATTCTATAGTTTTCAAACAAAATTATAAAATAGTACATTTTAATATAAAATATATTTTTCAAATTCAGTAAAATATTTTATGAGTGAACTAAAATTTTCAGTTACCAAACAAAAATATGAAACCTCACACTGAATACTTTTGGCTCCTTGTTTTAAACTTTAAGTACAAGTAAGAATTCCAAGTGATCACATGAAGGACACAAATGACAGAAATGAAGTACCTCAAGTTTTGTTTTCCCTTCCTCCCTGGGCCACCACAGTGTGTTTTAAACCTATCATTGAAGTTCAGGAATATGTAGTGAAACAAAGATGGGGACACAAATAGCATCTGAAGCAAGTTCTAATGACTTCAGGTTGTTAAAAATGAATCCATGTAGCCAAGTCTAACTGGGACAGAGACCAAACTGTATAACTGAAAGTTTCCAAATTAACTTTTAGGGAAAATACTTTGTAAAGTATACAACTATATAACCATTATGCTGTGCATCTTAAACTAATGCAAAATAATATTGAATGTAAACTGTAATTTAAAAACATTTTTAAAGATTTAAGAAAAAATAAGTAGATGAAAAACCTTACATAAATCTTACAGGTATTAGAATGTAGTGCATAGGGGGAAGAGGGTGGCTGTAGAGTGGTGGAAGTTGCACTCACGCTTCCCAGGCCTCAGCTTGAATTACAACTAAAACGGAGAGCAAGCCACCTGAATCACTGCCTGAAGACTAGGTGAACAGAAGTCTTATAATCAAGGATTTACAGAAGAAGCCACATGGAGACTGGTAGGAAGAGCGAAGACACAAAGAGGGCTGGCCCCTTACTCACGTTCAGTGGCTGAGAATCCAGAGGGATATCTCAGCTGCAAAGGCTCCCCCTGAGGAACATGGGGTCTGAACCCCACCCAGGCTCCCACAGCTGGACCACCAGAGCCAGGAAGAGAAGCCTACATCTGGCTGTGAAAATCGGTGGGGATTCTGTCCCCCAGGGAGAGACAAGAGTCTGCTATAAATCCAGGTTCCCTCTTAAAGGGGCAGCACAAAATCTCATTTGCAACTACTCACTTTGGGCTCTGGCACAGGGAGGACAGATGGAGTGGACTGGAGTTGTGTGAGGACATACTGAATTGTGTGGCTCTGGGGAGAGAGTTTAAGAAACAGCCACCAGGGTCCCTCTCCCACACCACCCACAGATGTCATCATTGCCGAGTCAAGCACTCCCCTCCAAACTGCCTTGGCCTGGGGTGACTGCACTAGCCTCATCCTCCTGACACCCTGTCACCCATCCTGATGAGCTTACACTGGCAGAAGAGTCTGCTTCCTGAGCCTGTGGTACAGAATTTCTCAATGAGAAATTCACATAGTGAAGGTGAACTCAGAGAGAGTCAGCAACAAAGTGTATGGCTCTGGGGCAGAGACCAATTTTCCTCCCCTGCACAGCATGCTAGAGCAGGTGGAAACAGCCCCCCCCCAATCCCAAGGGGGAGTTCCACTAGCCCCACCAGGAAAGAGCCACTAGCTCCACCCTCCTGACTCCCGGTGGCCCTGCCCTGCCAAGCTTGCTCTCTGCAATGTTGTCAGTGGGCTGTGGCCATCCTGGCCCCACAGTGCAGATGAGTCTCTATGAAGTCTGAGCCGATGCTGAGGAAAACGGAGCTGTGTGGCTCTGGGTGGGGCCCAGTTTTCCCTCACACACCACAATATGTCCTGCACCACTCTTCCTGTGCAGAGCTCTCCCTGCACATCACCAACGCTTCGTCTGTTTTGGCCTGATGAACACTGCTGGCTTCACCTGGATGAATCACTGAGACCCTGTCCCACCATAGAGGTCTGCAGGCACCTGGCAGGTGGCAGCTAACTTTGGAGCACCTGAGACTCAAACCCAGCACTGGCACCAAGTTTGAACCCATATCAGTCTGGTGAACACCAGCAGGACCTACCTGGTGACTCACTGAGAGCCTCCTTCACACAACTCATGTACCACTAGAGGCTCTTTCAGTGACTGCGCCTAACAGGCAGCTGGCAGATTAAGGTGGTTTTAGGGGAGACCTGGGTCTGAAATGCCCTTGGGTTCAGTACTTGTGGAAACCTGACTTAGGAGACAGATTGGCCCCTCCAGCAAACAGCCAGGCCCAGCAGAGGCAGCCAAAAACTGTGGGTTGCTTTGTACCTTCAAACATCTGGACAACATCCAATGTAACAAACAGGTAGCCCAGGGCTGGTCAAAGGTAACGCCTGATGTAGATGTGTACTTACTGGAGTACCTGCAAAGTAGCCACAGAACCAACAAATCCAGTGGTTCAGACCACATCAGAGAATGACCCAATTAGCACCATATGCGGCACATCTAAAGAGAGTTCTCGGCAGGTATCAGACACTAGTGGGGCAATTTCAGCACTGTGGAATCAGCTCTCACACAGTAGCTCATACATTGCAGTTGGGGTCAATCCTCATAGCCAGGCAGAGGGATAACCCCAACATCAGAGAATGACCCAATTAGCACCATATGCGGCACATATAAAGAGAGATCTCGGCAGGCATCAGACACTAGTGGGGCAATTTCAGCACTGTGGAGTCAGCTCTCACACAGTAGCTCATACATTGCAGTTGGAGTCAATCCTCATAGCCGGCAGAGGGATAACCCCAAGAAGGAATGGGCCAACACCAACAAGATTAAACCATTACAGAAATCATAACCCACACAAGGGACATTCAGGTGATCGGGGAGACTGATTCACTGAGAAACCTACTACATAAGTTCCCAATACAAAAACTGGGAGGCATAGCAGATTTACCTAATACACAGACACAAGTGCAGAAAGGCTGACAAAATGGGGAGTTAGAAAGATTCCCCAAATGAAAGAATAGGAGAAATTCTCAGTAAAAGAACTCAATAAAATGGAGGCAAGCAAGCTACCAGATATAGAATCCAAAACAATGGTTATAAGGATGCTCAAGAAACTCAGTAAGAATTTTAACAAAGAGCTAGCCAGCATATAAAAGGACATAGAAAGCATAAAAATGAGCAGTAAGATATGAAGAATACAATATCTGAAATGAAGAATACAGTGGAAGGAATCAGCAACAGCAAGCTAGTTGAAGCAGATCAAATTTGCCACTTGGAAGATAAGATAGTAGAAAACACACAACCAGAGCAGGGAAAAAATAAAACACCACAAACAGAATTTTAAAAAATGAAGATAGTCTAAGGGACATCTGGGACAACATCAAGTCTAACAACAGCTGCATCATAGGGGTCCCAGAGGGAGAAAAGAGAAAGCAAGAAATCAGGACCTATTTGAGGAAATAATGGTTGAATATTTTGCTAAAGTGGTGAAAGAAAAAGACACTCAAATCCAGGAAGCACAGAGTGCCAAACAAGATGAACACAAAGAGGCCCACACCAAGACACTTAATTAAAATGCCAAAGGTTAAAGACAAAGAAAACATTAAAAGTAACAAGACAAAGACAGTTACCTACAAGGAGCTCCTATAAGACTGTGAGATAATTTCTAAAGGGAAACATTCCAGATCTGAAGGAAATAGCATGAAATATTTAAAGTGATAAAAAGCAAGGACTTATAACTAAGACTGTTATACTCAGCAAGGCTTTCATTTAAAATTAAAGAAGAAATAAGAGCTTCTTAGATAAGAAAAAGCTAACAGAGTTCATTACCAGCAAATAAATAATACCAGAAATTTTAAATGGCCTTTTTTAAGAAGAAGAAAGGAGCGGGGGAAAAAGGAACACAGTTTTAAAGAATAAAATGGCAATAAATATGTACTTATCAATAATGATTTTAAATGTAAATCAATTAAATGCTGCAATCAAAAGACACAGGGTAGCTGAATGGATAAGAAAACAAGACCCATATATATGCTGTCTATAAGAGACACACCTCAGAACAAAACATACACACAGACAAAAGGAAAGGTATAGGAAACATTTTTATGCAAATGGACACACAAAAAAGCTGGGGTAGCAATACATATGTCATGAAAAATAAACTTAAAAAAAAAAGACTATAATAACAAAGAGCCCTGGCCAGTGTGTCTCAGTTGTTCGGGCATCATCCCATGATAGAACAGGAGGTTCCAGTTTGATTCCAGGGCATGTACCAGGGCACATGCCTGGGTTGCTGGCTCCAGTCCTGGTAGTGGGTATGCAGGAGGCAGCCAATCGCTGTTGTGCTCTCACATTGATTCTTTTTCTCTCTTTCCCTCTCCCTTCCTCTCTCTTTCTCAAGAGCTAATAAACTATTTTTTTAATGAGACAAAGAAGCACATTGCATAATGATAGAAGTATCAATCCAAGAAGAGGATACAAACCCTTATAAATATTTATGCACCCAACATAGGAGCACCTAAATATATAAAGCAAATCTCGATGGACATAATAGGAAAGATCAACAGTAATATAGTCATAGTAGAGAATTTCAACACCCCATTGACATCAGTGGATAGATCTTCAAAACAAAAAAAGTCAACAAGGAAAGAGCCGCTTTAAATGACACACTGAACCTGATGGATAATAGGAAAGATCAACAGTAATATAGTCATAGTAGAGAATTTTAACACCCCATTGACATCAATGGATAGATCTTCAAAACAAAAATGTCAACAAGGAACGAGCCGCTTTAAATGACACACTGAACCTGATGAATTTAACAGATATTTTTAGAGCATTTTACCCCAAAGCTACAGAATATACATTCTTTTCAAGTGTACATGGAACACTTTTTAGGACAGAGCACATGTTATGAAACAAAGCAAGTCTCATGAATTCAAGAAGATTGAAACCATATCAAGCTTCCTCCCTGACTCCAATGGTATGACACTATAAATCAATTACAAGAAAAAAAATTAAAAATACACAAACATTGGGAGGCTAAATAACATGTCACCAAAAATTAATGGGCTAACAATGAGATTAAGGAAGAAATCAAAAGTTACTTTGAAACAAATGAAAATGAACACACAACATCCTAAAATCTATGAGCCACACCAAAAGCACTTCTAAGAGGACCATTCATAGCAATATGGGCCTACCTCAAGAAGTAAGAAAAATCTCAGTTAAACAATCTAACCTTACACCTAAAGGAACTGAAAAAAAGCAACAAACAGAGCCCAAAGTGAGTAGAAAGAAGGAAATAATTAAGATCAGAGTGGAAATAAACAAAATATAAACTAAAAAAAAATAACACAAAAGATTAAAAAAATCAAAAGCTCATTCATTCAAAAGATAAAAGAAATAGATAAATCGTTTACCAGACTCATCAAGAGAAAAAGAGAGGACCCAAATATATAAAATCAGAAACAAAAGATAAGTAACAAATTACACTTATTAATGCAAAGACTTATAAAAAGGATTATGAACAACTATATGTCAATAAATTGGACAACCTGAAAGAAATAGATAAATTGCTAGAAACATACAATTTCCAAAACTGAACCAAGAAGAAACAGAAAATCTGAACAGACCATTTACAAGTAATGAAAGTAAGTAGTAATAAAAGCAGAAACTACAAGATAACCAAAGTCTTAGACTTGATGGCTTCACAGGTGAATTTTACCAAATATTTAAAGAAGAAATAACCTCTATCCTTCTCAAATTATTAAAAAAAAAACTCAAAAGGAGGGAAGACTCCCAAGCTTATTTTATGAAGCAAGCATTATCTTAATTCCAAAAACAGATAAAGTTACTGCAAAGAAATAAAATTAGAGGCTAATGTTCCTGATGAACATAAATGCAAAAATTCTCAACAAAATATTACCAAACTGAATCCAGCAATATATTAAAAAGATCATACATCATGATCATGTGGGACTTATCCCTGGGATACAAGGTTGATATAATATCCACAAATCAATTAACATGATACACCACATAAAAATGAAGTAAAAATATTATATGATCATATCAACAGATGCAGAAAAAGTATTTGACAAAATCCAGCATCCATTTATGTTAAAAACTTTCAGAAAAGTGGAAATAAATAGAACATACCTGAACATAATAAAAGCCATAAATGACAAACCCACAGCCAAAATCATACTCAAAAGAGAAAAACTAAAAGCGTTTTACTTAAAATCAGGAAAAAGACAAGGATCACAGCTTTCACCACTCGTATTTAACATAGTACTGGAAGTCCTAGTCACAGCAATCAGACAAGAGGAAAAATATAAAGGCAACCAAATTGTAAAGGGAGAAGTAAAACCGTCATTATTTGCAGAGGACACGATATTATATATAAAGAATAAAGACTACACCAAAAACCTAATAGAACTGATAAATGAATTCAGTAAAGTAGCAAGATACAAAATAAATACCCAGAACAGTTGCATTTTTATTCACCAATAATGAACTATCAGAAAGGGAATCTAAGAAAATAATCCCATTTATAATTACATTTTAAAAATACCTGGGAATAAATCTAACCAAGGAGTTAAAAGCCCTTTATTCAGAAAATTATAAGATCCTGAAAAAAAGAATTGAAGAAGATACAAATAAATGGAAGCATACCCTGTGTTTATAAATAGAAAGAATTAACATCATTAAAATGTCCATATTACCAAAGTACTCTATAGAGTCAATGCAATTCCTATTAAATTACCAATGGCCTATATCACAGAACTAGAAGTAATTAATCTAAAATTTATGTGGAATCACAAAACACACCAAGTATCCAAAGCAATCTTGAGAAAAATGAACAAAGTTGGCAGTATGATACTTGATATCAAACTATGGTAAATGGCTATAGTAATCAAAACATCATGATACTGGCATAAAAATAGAGCTATCGATCAATCAAACAGAACATAGAGCCAATAAATAAAACCACATCTATCTGGTCAATTAATATTTGACACAAAGAAGGCAAGAACATTCAATGGGGTAAAGATGGTCTATTCACTAAATAGTGTTGGGAAAATAAGACAGATACATGCAAATATGAAACTGGATCACCTTCTTACACCATATATAAGGAAAAACTCAAAATGGATGAAAGACTTAAATGTTAGACTCAAAACCATAAAACTCCTGGAAGAAAGCAAGCAGTAATATCTCTGATATTTCTTTTAGTAATTTTTATATAGCTTCTCAAGCAAGGGAAACAAAAGAAAAAATAAACAAATGGGACTACATCAAACTAAAAAGTTTTTGCACAGCAAAGGAGACATCAATATAACAAAAAGACAACTTACTGAATGGGAGAACATATTCACTAATGAGATATCTTTTAAGGGGTTAATATAGAAAATTTATAAAGAACTCATTCTACTCAACACCAAATAAACAATCCAATTAAAAAATTGGCAGAGGGCCTGAGTAGATCTTCTCCAAAGAGGACATACAGATGGACAACAGACATATAAAAAGAACCCAACATCACTAATTGTCAGAGAAATGACAATGGAAACCACAATGAGTTTTTACCTCACAACTGTCGGAATGATGATCATCAATAGATGTACAAAACACAGTGTTGGCAAGGACATGGAAAAAAGGGAACCCTTGTGCATTTTGGTGAGAAAGCCAATTGATGCAGCTACTATGGGTCCTCAAAAAATTAAAAATGAACCTGCCTTATGATCCAGAAATTCCACTTCTGGGAATATATCTGAAGAACCCTGATACACTAATTTGAAAGAATTCATGTACCCTATGTTCATTGCAGTGTTATTTACAATAGCCAAGATATGGAAGCAACCCAACTAACCATCATCCGAGGATATGTTTATTGATTTTAGAGAGAGAGGAAGGGGGAGAGAGAGAGAAACTTTGATTGGTTGCCTCCCGTACGCACCCGACTGGGAATCGAACCTGAACCTAGGTATGTGCCCTGATCAAGAATTGAATCTTTTGGTACTATACAGGATGACACTCCAACCAACTGAGTCACCAGCCAGGGCTAAAATTGCTATTTTAAATATAGCAAATATATTATTAAAATCAACAGTGACTACAGCAATTATTTAGAACGTAGACTAATAAAATATTTGGGGCAGAAAAAGTATTTCATTGCTGACATCTTGAATTGCTACTGAGTTTAAGCTGTGTTTATTCATGTTTTTAAATTGGACATGCTCCCTTATAGCTTATACCAGGCTGTCAACGTCCACCATCCATGCTTGGTGGTACGGGTGCAGATGGAGAGAATGGGATGGTTTGGTGAGTCACGTAGGGCTGGACAGTATGGGACTCTGTCATGACTGAATGTGGGCAATAAAGGAGGGGAAAGAAAGAAAAACCAACCCTTTCTGAATACTGACCACTGCCTAGTACACTGCAGATCTGTGCACCTGTCTCAAAATAACCCAGTGCTCTCTGCTAGGCACCTGGTGGCTGCAACAAAACACATTAAGAGTAAGACTGTGGCTGAGAGGAAGGACCAGGTCTCCAGAGGGAAGACGGGACAGCTGAGGGTGCACATCCTGCTGGGGCACTTCTGGCTCCTGGGCTGGGGCTCAGAGAGAGCAGGAGTGTGTGCAGACCTGGGGTATGGGTTAAAGAGACAGGAGTGTGCCCACAGGAGTGCCCAGGAGAACAGGGGACCAAGGCCCTGTGCTCCTTCACCCGGTCACTTTCTGCTCCCAGAACTCTTCCAGTCATAAAGATTGAAAGATAAATTATGTAAAATTCTGTTTCCCTCAAACACCGGGGTAAAACCTGCTAAGACTGTGCCTTCAAAGAGAAAGCCTTAAAAGCATTACTCAAGCAAATCCTCTTCATGAAGACGAGACTTTTCTTTAGACAGAAGAAGGCGCCTCTTTTCCCAGCACTGAGCGTGGGGAGTCTCCTGACCTCATCATTTCTGCTGTTGAAATGCTAACCCTTCCTCTGTTCTCTGCCAGCAACATGCCTCTGGGCCCAGTGGGCTGCACCTGGGGACACTGGAAGGATAAGAAAGCAGCCGTCCTTCCCAATGGCTCCCCTGGGCCTTTCTCCGGGAGTGCTGACACCTCCATCCCCTCTGTACTAGAACGCAGTAAGGGAGGTTCAAACAGATAATCAAGCCACAACAATGAAGACGAACAGCAGTTGGCAGGCCGCTGGACGCTCCGCTCGGTGCAGCTGTGGAAGAGAGATCAGCGCCCAGATGGAACAAGGGTTTTCATTCTTGGCTGCGTGTTCAGATCACCTGGCCAGCATCAGCAAGTGACAGCAGCAAACATGAAGACCGGGCTCCACTCCAGGCCGCGGGAAGGGCCCGGCACGGGACTTGCTTATGGGGAAATTCTGTACAGTGGCTCTCACATGTACCTGGTGCTGCTCAAGTGAGCCTCCAGGAAACACAGAGAAGTCACATCACGTGGCTTTCGTTGTGTGGTGACTCCCGTGCCTTAAACCTTCAGTGGCCTCTCAGGATGATAAGGACATAGTCAAGCTTTTCCCAGGCCCACAGGCTATCAGACACTGAGTCCCCCCACCCCCATTCCTGGTTTGACCTTGCCTCAAATACACAACTTCCTTCCTCCTCCTATGCCCAGTATGTCCCTCCAGGGGGTCACCCTCTTGGCCAAGAACACACTCCCCCACCTCTTGTGTGGCTCAGTTCTCATCCCTCAGCCTGGGATGAACCGCTCCCTGTCAGGCAGGCCTTCTCAAACACTCCTTTCAACAGAGTGCACGTTAGCTGTTCCCTTCACAGCACTTACCACAATCCTCTATTATCCTGTTATTGGCCTGTTAGCTTGTTTATTGTCTGGTTCTGGCTTCTAGACGTCAGGCTGTTCTAAGGCCAGGATCGTGTCTTTCTCGCTGTTCTTTTTCCTACATAATATGTACTGCAGATATTCAATAAGCTTTCTACTCCGTAAAACCCCACCATCTTCCTCTCCTCTGAGAAGTGAAGACAGAGACCAGCAGGCAGGAACTTCTCGATGTACTTTCCCTCCTGCAAACAGCCCTATCTGTGCCCTTTCGCTCTTGGTAAGGCGACTCTCCTTTATCTACTGGCTTCCTTTTAAGGCGCTGGTTCTGACGTTGTGGGTTTCAGGATCACCTAGTGGGCTTGGCAAAATGCAGGGTGCTGGGCTCGCCTCCCCCTCCAGGCTCAGGGTTAGTAGGTCTGGATGCAGTGGCCTGGGCTCCCGCTCTGTCCCTGGGGGATGCCAGTGCTGTTGGCACTGGGAACTTCTGCTTCAAGCGCGTAGTCCTACCTGGTGTCTTAATTCCTGTTTTCCCTTTCCCTTCGACTTCTCACCTGGATTGGTTGTCTGCTGTTAGCATTTAAATACACATATATTCTTCATTTTTAAAAACTTAAAAACAAACAAAAAGATAAACTTCTATCCAAACTCAATCACCCATCCTTCCCAGTCCTCCGTCCTGAGAGCTGAGGTTGGCTGAGGTCAAAACGCTCAGCTCGGCTTGCCGGGCCCATGAAGAGCCATGGTTACCTGCCTCACTGGGCCCTTGTCATCCGTCAGACTGGTATTCACTGCCTTCTTTTCCATGCTGGTTCTTCTAAGACCCTTCAGGCATTTTCTATTCCTTACGGATCCCCACCTCTCTATTTACTCGTTCTTTGTGAATGGCCTTGACTACTTCTTATCAGAGAATATGGAAACCACTAGAAGGCTTCAACTGCCAATCACCCTGCTACCCCACAAAGTCTGAAAGCACCTTCCCTGTCTTCACCTTCTGCAGGATGAACCCCTCCCGCTCCCATAGAGGTCTTTTAGGCTCATGAGTACAGTTCTGACCCGGTCCTGTTACTTTCCATTTTTCCAAGGACCCTGGTATGCATTCATGGGGGATGGTGTTTAGAAGCCAAGTGCTAGGCACTGGAGGAGCCCTCTGCTACTGGATTGTAATTGTTCTAGGTTTTTTTCAGTGGGCAGCTCTAGGAAATACATATCTTCTTAAAAAGTTATATGTTCATCCTGATACATCCAATTCAAGTCAGCAGGTTTTTACTTAAGCCCGTTGGTCTTCATCTTAAACGATGCTAACATAATTAATCATTTGCTAGATCCCACAATATTCACACACCTGTATCACAATAAAAACAGCTACATAAAGAAATGATTTCTGAAAACCGTTTAAGAGTTGTGAGTTTTGTTGTCCTTAAGTTACAATCTAGTTGGAATGTAGAATCAAAGGATTGCATTTTAAAGTTTTTTGGGAAAGTTGTTTATGTATATACATTTAGAGTAATCTTTTTCACTTTATTTTGGATTTATAGGAAGTATTTTTGAATTTAATTTTTTTTTAATATTGTGAAATATATAATTGCAAATCTATAACACGTGGTCATTAGATAACTCCAACAGCTAACCTTATTCCCTTCACTCTATTAACTCCCTCCCAATTTAAAAATAATTATAATTTATTCTTTTTGTATTTTAATTATGAACTATGTATATGTTTATATACACACATTTGTATCACTGTCCTTTCTTAGATAAATGGTAACACATTATAGACGCTTTTCTCTACTTTATGTCCTCACTTAATAACATAAGTGACCATCCACATAGTAGTGTATATAGAGATTCCTCATTTTATAGCTAAATGGTATTCCTTTGCATGCATGTATAATAGTTTACTAAGCTATTTCCATATTGATAGACAGTGGGTTGTTTGCAGGCATGTTTTTTCTGTTATAAATAGTAATGTAATGAAGACCTTTGAACACAGTTGTTTTTGTATTTCTGCTCATGCACCATAAGATAGAGCCCTAGAAGTAGAATTGCTGAGTCAAAAGATAAATTCATATTCAGTTTCACTGGATTGCCAAGTCCCCCTCCATAGTGTCAGTGTAATTTCACGTTCTCAGTAGGGATGCATGAAAACACCTCTTCAAAACCTGGTCAATAGAGTAAGTTTTCAAACTTTGGAACTTTTTCTAACCTCAGTGTACTTTTGTGTTTCTCTTATGAGTGAGTTGAAAAGCCATTTGCACTGTGTGTGTGTGTGAATTATCCTATTTAGATCTTTATTCTATGAGGCGATTGCTTCTGTTTTTAGACGCTCCTCTTTAATTAACCCTCTTTGATATAAATTGTTTTTCCCAATTTATCTATTCTCTTTTTACTTTGCTTGTTTCCTATCTTTGTAAGTTTTTGTGCAATCAAATTTATCAATCTTCCCTGTTATTGCTTCTGGAGTTTGAATCATGCATAGTTAGAAATTGTTTCTTCACTTCAAAGTTATAAAGTGTTTTACCCTTGCTGTTTTTCTATTTGTATCATGGTTTTGCTTGTTTAAAGAGCTAGCCACTCAAACTTTCTTCATTTCCGCAATTCCTATGTGCTCCCATGTCATTTCAGCCAGGTCTCCTGGCCCCCCTCCCAGGCACCACCCCGATTTTGTCATCCCTTCCCCATGCCTCAGTGGCACCAAATGCTTGCCGCTACCTCACCATTGCTACTTTGTTTTAAATTCTGTTTATTTTCCTTTATTCCTCCTTAAGGAGGGCATTCTGCTTTGCATCTTTGAATCTCTGGTGCGTGTGATATATTTTTTTAGGGTAGGTATTCACTAAATGCTTTTGAATGCATGAGTAAATGGATTAATTTTTTTTTTTTGCAAAAATGCTGAGAGCATGAAACTGCTTATTTCACGCTGTTGCAGTCACCACAAGTTCTATTCCACTTCTGCCAGAACTAGGCGTTTGACCCTGAACCTTGAACATTTAACTTCTCTCTGTTCACGCTTAGCTATCCTTAGATGTAGAATGAGATTATTGGAATAAGTAACGTTTCTGAGTCATAAAAATCTGCTATTCTGGGCTCTGTGTCAAATGATCTCAGCTCTATCCATCCAGAACATACATTGCAGCCTATTTCTGGGGGGAAATAGCCTGACTTTCCTGTCTGCGTCTTGGAAAGATTTTTCTTCACGATTTGGGACAATAAGAACATCTGCCCGGAGGAAGCCGGGCTGGAGCGAGGGGCGGCTGCGCTTGGTTTTCCAGTCATTTGTGACTTGATTTTTTCCAGCAACACGACTTTTGTGCCACTGCCTGGCACACACGGCTGGCAGCGACACAGCAGCTGCGTACGAACACACTCACTGGCATCGGCAGAATATGGATTCCATTCTCAAATCACCGAGCCGGACAGTCTGGCTCATGCCCAGGAAGAAGTCTGATTTTGCCAAGCCCAAGCTCTGGAGGCTTGATCTGCAGAGGTTCGGGGGGTGAAAGGGGGCGGGCGGGGGGGGGGCCAGCCAGCACTCCGGGGCCTCTGCCCAGGAAGCAGGTTCCTCAGGCCAAAGTGCAGGGAAGAGAAGGGCAGGGCCCAGCTACCTGAAGGGCTGCCTGCAGCCACAGGGGTGCTGAGACACAGTCCTCCTATCCCATGCATCTGCAGAGGTTCCTAAGGATTCCAGGAAAATCATGATTAATTTCATTTATTTCCCCATTCAGCTTCTACGTACTCATGGATTTACCATAAACTAGGCTCTGTTTTGAACTGGGAATAAAATTACAAGAACTGGAAGGCAGATAAAGTTGAAAGCTTTAGAGTAGTGGTCCTGAAACTTGGATGCACAGGCCATGTAGGGAAGGAGGGGAACGAGTGCTGTCCTGTATGACATCACTCGCAGCTGTCCTGCTCCCTCTGAATCTGACCAGGGCAGGTGCCAGGGCCTGGGATAATGCCATCAATGGCTGTCCTGGGTGCTCTGGGTCAGGGATGGTGGCCAGGACTGTGGAGATTTGGGGACCTTCTCGGGTCTGGGAGAGCGTCAGGGCATGGGTGACAGTGATGATGTTGAGGGCCATCTCCAGAGGGTGCTGCCCACAGCGCTGGTTTCTGTCCAGGAACAGCAGGGAAGGCCGGACGGAGCTCCATGAGGCGCCCCTGAAAGTGCTGCTCGCCAGAGCACCCGCACCTGTGGAGGCTTATCTGCCCCCAGGGTTGCTCTGGACTCACTCCACAGGGGCCAGTCACCCAGTGCCCATGCTGATTGTCTCTCCTTCCACCATGCCAGCCTGACCACCCTGCCCTCAGCCTTGCTGTGAGCACCTGCCCTCTGCCCTGCAGGGGACCTGAGCAGGAGACAGCGGCCTGGGAGGCCCCATGGCAGTCTAGCGGGATGGGCTCAGGTCCCCTCACTTGTTCTGGGCTGCTCTGTTCTATCGGCCATGCTTCAGGCCGACGTCAGCAGGCTCAGGCAGTGCGCACACCTCTCTTTGCCGCCCCAACACATGGCCCTCAGAGCTGGTGTGAACACAGGCCCTCGGGCAGGGGCCAGGCCAGGATGGCAGCCCAGGGGCCGAGAGTGGCTTCTTACCAGGGTTTGACTTTCTAGTCCCACAATGCGGACCAACAGGGCAGAGGAAAAGGGGTATCCACCTCAGAGTAAAGAAGGACCTGGCAAGCCTGGTCTGCTGTGAGCCTGTCTGTGCTTTGTGTGTGGAGGCCAACAAAGCTGAATAAAACACTCATGAAGACACTGAGAGAAAGTCACACACAGATGTGCGAAGCTCAGTGACCACCTGTAGTTTAAGGCCATCTCAAGGCAGAGGGGCCCCAGGCCAGGCCAAGTCCATGGACTGGAGCGGGCAGGGAAGCACAGCGCCATCCATGCAGCACACACCCCATCACAGGCTTCCTCTCGTGGTGGCCTACACCCACCCACAGGCAGGGCGGGCCGTGTGGACCCGGGGGCATAACCACGTCCACAGGCCAAGCTGAAACACTAACCCTGACTCTTGACCCCTGGAGGAAGGAGGATGTGTGCCTCAACTTGGAGAGGATGGAGCAGAGGTTCGTCATTGCTCCCCAGGGTGGTGACACAAGTGTCCGAGTGTCCCTGCACATCTGTGCTGTAGGCAGGCGGTGGCCCGGCCTACCAGGAGTCCCTCCCTGGATTTGGAGAAGTTCAGACAACCTCGTTTATTGTTCATACCTTCGTGTTTTCTGAGAAAAATCCTGGATTGAAGCCTTGTTGCCTTCCCTGGAGCCTTGGGGTCCGCAGCATGTGGCTGACACCCTCACTTGGTGGCTGCACAGGGAGGGGTCCCCAAGCTTCCGGGTGTCCCCACCTTTTCTGATCTGCCTGATATGTGGGCCCTGGGACGCACCTGTGAACAAAGAAAAATGCAAGATGATGTGGTTATAAGAACACCGAGAACCAACAAGAGGTGCAGCAACAGCTTGAGGAGGGCCAAACGGGCCCAACTCCATTCCTAGGAGGGTGGGTTCTCCTCATGGGATCACTCAGAGGCAGGAGTTTGTGAGGGTGACCCCAGGCCGGGCACCTCACCACTCTGACAGTTAGATTTCTTTCCCCATAAAGGGGCGCTGTCTATCTAATCCAGCCTATGGCTCTCCGATCCTAACTCAGCCCCACTCCCTCCGTCCTGGAAACTGGCTGGAGGCCTGGCCCAGAGTCAGGGCTCAGCAGGTGAAGACACTAGTACGAAGCCCTGCCCTGTTCCTCCCGGGATTGTGATGGAGAAAACACCCTCACTTGGTGGCTGCACAGGGAGGGGTCCCCAAGCTTCCGGGTGTCCCCACCTTTTCTGATCTGCCTGATATGTGGGCCCTGGGACGCACCTGTGAACAAAGAAAAATGCAAGATGATGTGGTTGTAAGAACACCGAGAACCAACAAGAGGTGCAGCAACAGCTTGAGGAGGGCCAAACGGGCCCAACTCCATTGCCAGGAGGTTGGGTTCTCCTCGCGGGATCACTCAGAGGCAGGAGTTTGTGTGGGTGACCCCAGGTCAGGCACCTCACCACTCTGAGAGTTAGATTTCTTTCCCCATAAAAGGGGCACTGTCTATCTAATCCAGCCTATGGCTCTTCGATCCTAACTCAGCCGCACTCCCTCAGTCCTGTAAACTAGCTTGAGGCCTGGCCCAGAGTCAGGGCTCAGCAGGTGAAGACACTAGTATGAAGCCCTGCCCTGTTCCTCCCGGGATTGTGATGGAGGAAAACTAATGTGAACTGAGATGCTTTTCTAGACAAGGGAGAGCTCTGCAAACGCTAGTCATCCTCAGTAAGAAATGGCAAGGCTATTATGGAACTGCAAGGTTTGGCCTAGACGCTGGGGTCTGGAACTCTCTCTCTAAAGCGTCACTTTAAAGCAGATGGAAAGACACATTTTTTTAAGTTAGGGAATAACCACAAAAATGGAGAAAGCATGTCTGTTTCCTGATGTGCGAGTGCTGCTGGAATCTGCAGGCCTCCTGTCAGTTTTGAACATAAATATGAATTGATCCTGCGCTTACCCTGTTTAGCAAATTCCATTTTGAAGTTGATTTCATGCAGACAATGATTATTCATTTACTAATTTGATCCGGGTCCCTGTGCTTTTCCTTCACAGGGTAAGTGGGGACCTGCTGCTGTGCAGATGTCCCGAGCGCATCTGGGCTCGGCAGCTTAGGAGAAGTCAGAGATATTCTAGCTCTGATATTCTAGCTCACTCGCCAGCTGCTGTTAGTGTGAGGTTGTCGGCAGATCCAAGGGGGATATTTTCAGAAAGGAGATGTGGAAAAGGTTGAGAAAACCCAGGCTTTGCTGTGCAGCTTTGTTTACTTAGACAGGGACCCTGCAGACATCTTTGCCTAAGGCCCAGGCAACCTGGGCAGCCCTGCCAGATTCCCGAGTCGCTCCCCACGCTCACCCGCCGGGCTCAGCTGCCCAGAGTCAGTCAGAACCCCTTGTCATGTCCTGGGTGGGGGAGGATCCATCTCAACTTCTCAGGCGGGGTTTCCCAAGAGGAGCATTTAAATGCCCACCAGAGGCTCAGGCATCCGGAGGTCTGTCCTCCAGGGTTGTACTTCTTCCCGGGGAGTTCATCATTTCGTCTTTTCTTGCCTTTAAGGGAATAGTCTAGCAATCTATAGTTAATAAGTGGGCTTAAACATATCCTAACTTCTGTATAGCTGGCTACTTTGCCTCCCAAAGGTTTTCTAGGATTTTCAATATCTACTAGAGGCCCAGTGCATGAATTCATGCACAGGTGGGGTTCGGTTGGCTGGACCCCATTGGGGCAAATTGAGGCCGGGCCTGTCAGGAGGAGGAGACAGTGGGAGGTTGGCTGGCCGGCCTGCCCCTGATTAGGGCCGGTTGTGGGGAGGGGCCACAGGCAAGAAGGTACGGTCAATTACCATGTTTGTCTATTATTAGATAGGATAGATGTCCCTCAGCACAGCTGAGAAAAGTGTGGTCACAGTCTAGGGCATTTGTGACAATAGTTCTTTTACTTATTCATTGATTTACATTTTTCCTTTATTCTACAAAAATAATAGAATGTTTATATGTTCCAGGCCCTGCCCTACACACTGAGGCCTCAACAATGACCCGAACTAGCAAAGAGACCTCCAAGTGGTTGGAGCTCACGTTCTCGAGAGGACAGACAGGCCACAGGAGAGGAAAAGCTGTGGCATGGCGCTGGTGGCAAGCGCCACAGGAAAAACACAGCAGAGGCAGGTGTGGGGGTGTTTGCAGTGGGGGTTGCTGTTTTAGGAAGGGTGGTCAGTGAGGTCTAGTTTTCCTGAGAACTTGATATTTGAACAAAGGCCAGACGTGAGGGAGTGAGCCACGCAGATACCTGGATGGGCTAACTTATTGGTGTTCCAGGGGCTCTTTTAACGGTGCTCCTGTATGTCAGGCATTGCTCTCCGCCAAGGGGGCCAGAGAGAGATGACCTGGAGCCTGGGAGCCTCCTTCTCCCCCTGCCCTACACACAAAGGCCACAGCATGGTATCATGTGTTGCTCATGGGCTACCCTGGGTCCCCACAGCAAGGTTGTTCAATAAATCCCCACAGTGAACCGTGAGAAGCATCTGTAAGTGTCCAGAGCTACAGAAGACTCCCAGGACAGGGAAACATGTCCTCAGAGCTCTGGGGACATTTCAGCCAGACTCACAGGTCACAACTATTAAATTCGCAGCTAGATTCGCTACCTATAATGCAAGTTAATTAATGCAAAGCTGCATTCTCTTTCCTAATATTATTCCATCCTTCATCCTACTTGAGAGGGGAGGCTCAGGGACAGAGAGAGGTCAGACGGGGGCAGAAGGGAGGGTGGGACTGCAAGTCAGGTGGCTCAGACCTGGTGCAGAGTGTGGGGCGGCAGCATCAGGACCACAGCACCTGAGGATGGCTGGCTCCAGACGTGCACTCTGGGGATGAACACTGGACAAGGACCCTGGCCTCTGGGGGAAGCAGGAGTTATTTTTAAAAAGATGGTGGTGGCAGAAGAGACTGCTGGGTAGGAATGAAGGCACTCCAAGGACTGGTTACTTTCTCCACTACCTTTCCTTCTGTGTCATTGACCTGAACAACTTTGCCCTACAGTCTTTACTGTGGAGGAAGCTAGTTGTAAAATGTTTAACGAGAACTTTCTCTGGTGCAAAGATCTCTCATAAAATGGGCCATTCGGCTTTAAAAGGCCACCCTGGAATGCTGGCTGTGCAGACCCCGCACTGCTCGGCATCTCCAGGGCTCAGCTGAGGCAGTGGCTTCCAGGCATGAAGCTGCTCCCACCTCAAGGCTTGGCTTTGCCTTTGGACATCTCTGGTGCCAGGTCCTGGTGGCACTCTGCCTGCAGGTAGTGCAGACTGACCAGAGGACCAGGTAGTTCGTGTCCCAACTGCAGCAGTGAGCATCCTACCTGTGTCCCCAATGCCCGGCAGGGCCCTTCCCAAGCACGTTCTGTGTGCTTCTCAGCAGGCTCCCAGCCAAGCAGCCCTGTTGTCCCACTGCAGACCTGCTCCTTTTGCAGCCTTCGCTGGCGTTTCTGCCTCCCCTGACTCCCTCCCCTACTCGCTTTCCTGCTTCCTGGGATCATGACTCAGATATGTTACCTGCAGCCAAGCCCTCAGCTCAGGGACTGCTTTCCGGTGCTGGAACAAGACATGTCCAGATTACGGGATGAGCTCCCAGTAAACAAATGCTCTAAGACTTATATGTGACTTGTAAGAAAGCCAACAAGTCAGACTACCATTCTTAAGAAAGAATAGGTGAGAAAGGCACATACATGCCTCTTTGCTGTATTTTGTAGAGAAATCTGGGGATTGGTGACAATCTTAGACATATCTCATGATTTTCAAATGTTTACTATAGAAGCAAAAAATCTTAACAAAAAATGAAATAAAAACTTGAATCTCATAGTACATGAAATTTATCATTAACTAGGATCAAGCATGATGCATTCCAGAAAAAAAGGTTAATATTAAGATGAAAAACAAAACACACACACAGAACATAAGTATAGCCACAAAGATGCTGAAATAATTTCATAAAAATTAACATCCATTTAAAAAAGTTCTAGAAAGGTAAGAAGGATAATTTTTAGCCATGCATTCTGGTAAATATTATATTTTTACCTGAGTAACTTATGGTTCTTAAAATACAAATCAGGAAAGAGTACAGGATGGACACCTATCACAACTATGATTTTATATTTTCTTAGAAGTGAACTAAATAAGAAATGAATTGGGAATAAATAAAAAGATCATTTTGGATTAGAGCACTCAAATGTTTTATTTGGAGATGGCATGAAGCAAACTCAAGATGATGTAATCTCTGAGGGTAGTTTAATAAAGTGGACCAGGTTCTCTAAAATGATAGTCTCTCCTCACACAAGCAGTACTTAACTAGGAAGTACAGTGGAAGTGGGGATATAGCCATACCAAACCCCAAATCTCTACTCCTAAGTCTGGTGAGTGTGTGTGGGAGCTGAGTGATGAGAACATTTCTCAAGAAATGTAAGGATTGGTGTAAATGCAGAATTGTCAAGGTCTCTGAATCTTGCCATAATGACAGTTCTTCCCAAATAAACTTTGAATTTTCATGTAATTCCCACCGATAGAAAACTTTTTGGAAAAAGCAATCCTTACAAAACACATCCATGCTATGGACAGCCTCAAGAGGAGCAGGGTCTCCAACTCAGCTGGTCCACACGGGAGGCACGGAGGCCAGGGGCAGCTCTGAGTGCAGGAGGGAGGGGTGCAAACTAGTGGGGGCACAACTGAATGAGAAAGATGTCAGATCACAGGGTTAAGTTTCAGGGGCCAGTGAGTCTTGGAATAGAAATTGAAGTTGGAAGGAAGGGAAGTCCTTTGAATTGGAAACAAAGGAAATGAGGATGGATGCAGGGCTAGGGACCAGGTGCTGCCGTGTTACTTACTGAGTTTTCTTTCTTTTTCATTCATACTTTTTTGTTTGTTACTTATTCAAGTTATACATGGTCATGTCCTTCTGGATTGCCTCCAAACAACATAGATAAAATAAAAACTCTCCTGATCCATCACCATCTTAGTCTTCTGTTCAGAAATGGTCAATGTTTTTTTTTAATCTGCTATGTGCTTGTATTTTTATCTAAAAATAAAGACTATAATAATACGCATTTTATGTTTTGTTTATTTAAAAAAATTTGTTGTTGTTAATCCTCACCTGAAGATATGTTTTTTTCATTGATTTTTAGAGAGAGTTTAAGGGAGGGAGGGAGAGGGAAGAGAGAGAGAAACATCGATGCAAGAGAGACAAATCAATTGGTTACCTTTTGCACGTGCTCCAGCTGGGGCCCAGGATCCAACCTGTAACCCAGGTACATGCCCTTGAGCGGGGATCGAACCTGCCACCCTTTGGTGTGTGGGCTGACGACCTAACCACTGAGCCAAACCAGCCAGGGCTTTATGTGTGTTTTAAATGTCATTTTTCTCAGTGAGGTCACACTATGCCCATTGCTCTGTAACTTGCGTTTTTCTTAACAAACTGTGTTGGGAGTAAGTCACGTAGCACGTGGAGAAGCGCTCCCGACCCAGCTGTGCCTGACACTGGGAAGTGGGTGTGTGTCGGTGTTTCCAGCTGCTTTTCCCTTCATAAGCGGCGCAGAAGGAAACATTCTCCCGCAGATGGACAGTTATTTTCCGGGATAGTTCATGGGAAGCTACAAGTTCTCAGGGGAGGAGGAGGTTAAATCCATTGGGGTGGAGAGAGGGGAGAAGGAGAAGTTGAGGGGAGAAGGGTTGGGGGTGGGAGGGGAATAGCAGTAGCCGATGGATAGCAAAGGCGGTTGGAAGGCTGCTGAGACTCCTGGGTAGTCCTAGTCCCAGCTGAGCCATGGTGCCTGGGCAAGAAGCGGGGGAGGGGAGCTGGATCACAGATACTGACTAGAACCAGCACTGAGTCCTGAATTGGCTCCTCTGGGGTCAAGGGCCCCTCCACCCCTTCAAGCCCAGGCATACCCTCGTTTCTTCTCTAGGAGGCAGGCAGACAAGCGCTTTAGGTTCTCGAATGTGGGCCTGGCTGGCAGCCTCAGCATTTCCTGAGGACTTGCTGGAAGTGCGCATCCTCAAGGGCCCCCCGACCTGCCGAGGCTGAATCTCTGGGTGAGGCTGGCCATGTGTCCTTTAACAAGCCCCGGGGAGTTAATGCACACTGATTCGGGGAGCCTCTGTTTAGGGGTGCCATGGCTCTCAGCCCTGCCACACACCCCTGGGGACTCTGTGCTCAGTTCTTTTTCAGACGCCTTTTCCTTACTGTCTCCCATGTCTGGTTGTTTAAGGTTCAGATACATTTTCTCAGTTGTCACCACAAAATTCCCAGGAAGCCATCGTACCCCCAGCTGGAGGCCTGAAGTTAAGCAATTTCCCACGGTGTGACAGCTCGTCGGAAAGTGCATGGAGGGACCCACACCCTGCTGCCGGCCCCCATCTCCAGGGGCACTGGATACAGCAGGGTCCCAGCCCCAGCCTGGTTTACGTGGCCTGCCGCCCTGACCTTTCCCTGCTCGGACCAGGCTGGCCAAGCCGGTAAAGGCTAACCCCCTCCCACATCCCCGGTGCACTTGCAAAGACACTTTCATTTCTCCCAGTAACTCTCAATGCCATATACACGAAACCTAAAATAATTTACTTAGAGATATTTTGAAGGGAGAATCCTGGGGAGTTTAAGTTAAACTCCTTTCTCTCCTCTCTTGCACCCCAGCCCCATGTGGTCGGCACTTTAAGTCTCAGGCTCAGAGCGGGGCCCAGAGGCCTGGGTCAGTCCCAGGGTGTGGATACTGCGGGGACTGTCCATCACCATGGTCACCAGCTCTCCTGTCAGTGTGGGCTGCCCCCTCCCAGGCCTGTCGGAGGTGTCAGCCTCTGGGGGTGGAGGCTGAGGGGGTGGGTGGCTGGTTTACACGGAGCCCCCCTCGCTTTCAGTCCTCCATCCCCAGGTCTGTCTGTGCACCGAGAACTAGTTGCAGAGCTGTGACTCGTTCCTTTTAACTTTGTGAGAGTAGAAGGGATCCTCTAGTGCTGGGACACTGCTGCTCCCCACACGGCCGTCCTCTCTCCCTCCACTGTCCACTCCTACCCAGGCCTTGCCTGGCTGACGTGGTCCCCAGCCCTGCTCTCTTCCGCCCATAGGACTGAACCATCCACGGCTGTTTCCTGCCAGCTGGGGGGGATGGGGTAAGGGGAGTGCGAGACCCGCCCCAAGGTGCTCTGGCTAAGCATCGGGCCCACAGGCCATCCACAGAAGGTGGGTCTCCCATGGCCAGCGTCAAGGCCAGAGGGGGCTGCCCAGGCAGCTCGGGAGGCCGTGTCCTTCGGAAGCTCCAGCAGCAGACCGTCTGGGCTCTGCAGCTCCGGGCCCTCGAGTCAAAAAGTTTGCCCACCCCTGGTATGGGCTCTGCAGCTCCACCCTGGGTGTCTGGCTCTCCCTGGGGAATGTTTTTCTGAGGCTGCTGCTCAGCATGGCGCTGCCTCTGTTCAGTATAGACGGTCCTGGCCGGCAGGCTGGCGATGAACAGGCAACAAACCACCTGTTGTGCACGTGTACGAAAACAAGGCTGAAGGGGGAGAAAAATAAAGCCCGTCACCTCCGTGTAAGAACACACTGGATGCCACGAAGAGGCCCGGGCTTCAATATAGGGAGTGACACGGAAGGGGATCCAGGATGGACAGTATCGGTGTGAGCCCAGCATTGAGGCCTGCATGGCACCCTGGAGCCTGGGCTGCCGCGGAGGGACTGCTGTGCTGTTTCTCTGGCTCAGCTGGTCACCCGGGTGGAAGTGTCCACCCTCAGACACCAGCACAGGGAGGCCCACGGGCAGACATCCATGGGCCTTTGGGAAAATGCAGCTTCCTGCACCGCTGACCCACCCCCAGGCAGACCAACCAGTGTCAGCCCCGAGGGCCACTGAGGGCTGTGGAGTAGGGAGCGTCTGTGACTTCACAGGTCGGGCCATGATGGGGACCCACACCTCTGGCAGGGCAGAGGCCGGCAATCATGGCCCTCTCAGATCGCTGTCCTGACGGTGAAAAGAAAGACCACCGCTTAGACTTTTCTTTTTCAAAGAAAAAAATGTTTATAAAATCTCAAATATTGAAAGAGAAAGCAAACGGCAAGAGATACTCCATAGCCAGGGAAATGTATTCCCCCAAGTTCTATGGACCCAAGCTGTCAGTAGCCAAAATGGGTTATTTGAATTTAATTTAAAAAGGTAAAAAATAAAAAGAGTGATTTGCCCTTAAGATGCAATTTTTAAATATTTATGTGGGCTTGGGGGCGATTGCTTTGGGGTGTCCGAGGATTCCGGTGCTCCCTTCTGTTAATGGAACCTCGTCTCCCAGTGCAGCGGCTGCCAGGCATCTCCAACGTGCTCATGTTTTTCTAAAGAGATAACGCTGGGTGGTCTGGACGGGAAGTTAAGCTCCAGTTTACATAACTCTCCAGAGTGCAAACAAGGCCCTTCCTACCTCCCCTCTCTCCTCCTCGGCAGTTCAGCTGAAGACACTGCATTCCCTTTCATACTTTCTCCAGCCTGTGGAGTAGTTCTCCAGGTGGAACTGAGTTACTTTCTGGTAGGGAAGGTTAAACCTTAACTCAATCACCCACAGGATGCCAATGGTTTAACTTGGGCAGCTGTGGTAGCGAGGAGACTGTGTGAAAACAGAGTCCACGAGGCAGGCCATTCATCCTGATCAAAAGCGATACACACAGATGCCAGCCCCAGGCCCGGCGAGCACACCGGAAATGGACACACGCACAGCCCGTTGTGTGTGGCTGAGGGCTTAGTGCTAAAGTGCAGGCGCGTTATGCCTTGTCACCAGAAGGTCCTGGAGATTCTGGTGTTTATTTTGGTTCCTACGTTTCAGTTAAAACAATGCATTTTCCATTTTTTCCAGTCGCTTGTTTAATTGTGAGATTATGGGTTTATCATAAAACCTTCATTGCTCTCATATTTCTCCTTGGCAGGGTATAGAAAAGTCAATTTGGGTTTAGCTCCAGAAGCATTTTGAAGGAGCTTTCCTGCTACTTATCATTCCAAAGGCACTGACGTGCTAATGAATGTCTAGGGTTGTATTTCATTTTGCAAACACAAGCTGCCCCCAGGGTGGTGCCCATGAAACCTGCAGTGAGGGATTAACGAGGGCCCATCCACTGAGATCCCCTCTGACAGCTTCCCCTGAGGCTCGGCCTGGACGCAGCAGTTTGTGGCTTGTGGGGGAGGAATCTGCCCCTTCGTGACCTCTGCTGACTTCTGCAGGCGCTTCTGCTCTGGGACATTTGTCTCAGTAGTTAAACTGCAGCTAAGGCTACACAGGAAAGTGTGGGACGCACACGGCCCGCAAGCGGCCAGGGGAAGAGACCTGGCAGTCTGCGTGCTGGCTGGGAGCACGAGATGGGAACTGTCGGTCACGACAGGCAGGAGAAAACGATTAGATAACATAAGCCAGGTTACAAAGTGGGCTCTGATGTCAGGTGAGCAGGTCCCTTCTGGAGGGAGAGGTGCTCTATCTCCAGATGAACAATTAGTGAGGCTGACAGGTAGGAGTTCCGCTGGCCGTGGGCAGCTGGGAGATCTGTCACTCACGTAATTCACAGAAAGGTGGCCTTGAAGAGCTGTCTGTGAGCACTGTTTATTTTTAAGCTTGGATTTTTTTCCTTGCTATTTGTTTATATTTCGTCCCTGTTAAAGTAACGGCCTCAGACTGTCTCCCCATTCAGGCACCAAAGGACAAACAGCAATTGTGTCCTGAAACGCTGTCAGGGAAGTTAAGATCTGTGGGGACACCCTGACACAGACAGGGTGCAGTACTAGCAACTCCCCTGCTGACCCAGAATTAGTGGGCAACACCCCTTAAAGCCATGCCCCTCGGGACCACAGCTCTCTCTGGCTTCGGAGGAGAATGAAAGTTGACTGAACGTCAAAGTTGAGTTGAACCGCGTGGTTATCCACATACATTTGCAGAGACCCACACAGGAGGAGGAGCTGCAGGGACAAGGGGTAGCGAAGGGTGGGTAAAGCCGTATTCCACCCAGTGGAACAGGTCATCAATACCACAGCCTGTCCCTGCCTCCCCCTGCACCAGGACACCGCGTCAGGGTGTCTGAGTCTCTTGCCAAAGTTGCCAGCTATGAGAAGATGGTGCTAAGGATGAAGCCCGATGGTACTGCCCCCAACCAGCAGGACCCCTCAAAGAGGCAGGCTCTGTCTCCCAGGCTTGCCACCTTGTGCAATTCTGTGAAGTCAGTGTAGGCTCATATTTACACACGGGATCATGGGGCATACAATATTCTGTGACTCACCTTTTTCACTCACTAATATGTCTTGGAGGTTTTATCCAAAACAGCACCCCTAGCTCTCGCATATCCTGTTAAGCCATTGAATAATTATAACAGTATGTACCTCTTCATATATCCATCCTCCTATCGATGCACATCGCGTGCTTCCATCATTAGTTAACTTTGTTTTATTGTTGACACTATTACAGATTGTTTTAAAGTCACTATTTTATGGAAGTATACCATTCATGTGGAAATGTGCCCCAAATCACAAGTATACATTTCAAAGAATTTTCACAAAGAGAGCGCACCTTGTAACCCAAATTAAATCAGAAAACACATTTCACAGACTCCACCATAACCCCACCCCACCCCTGCTTCCAGGCACCTCTCCCTCTCCTCTGACTGACCACTTTGCTGATGCTAACCCCCCATATGCTAACTTCCACTGTGAGGTTCAGCAAGCAGTGGCATGCCCAGCCTCAGAAAGTTCTCTGTGATTTAGCAGAAGTACGATGACTTCTGTACAGTTTGCAACTACTCTGTCAGAACAGGGAACTTCTTTCATACCCCAGTTTGCTGACAGTGTTTGTCGTCAATGAGTGTTGAACTCTATTAAATGCCTTTACTGCATCTACGCCCTCCTGAAATGCAGAGCTTGTGAACAGAGAACTTGCACATCTGGGCACCACAGTGTCTGCTGACACTAAAGTGACACCAGGAACACACTCTGTGTCCCATAAATGTCCGTTTGATGAATGAGTCCATAGCCTCCTCTACAGCCACCCACTAAAGTTCTGTAGATAGAAACCGAAGCAAAATGGGCGTGGGAACCACTGCAGTCTGCCCATCACCCAGAAAAAGTATCAAGTAATAGAAGTTGAGGCGGAGAACTATCGTGACGTTGGGTGATGTGATGGCTACTTGGGAGACAGCAGTCAGGGAAGCCTAGAACTTTAAGCCAAGAGCTGAAGCTAGAGAAGGAGCTAACCTGTGCAGATCTGGTAGAATTTGTCAGAAAGAACAAAAAATAAAAATACCTTTATAATTTAAGATTTGGAATCGATAGTGAGGATATTAAATGTTAATAAAAAACAACAGAAGGAACTAGACAATTTCAAGTAAGGGGGTGAGAGTATCTTATTTACACATGAAGTAGGTGGTGGGAGAGGGAGGGTGCTAGGGTGCAGAAGGAAGGAAGAGGGTCAGTCATTGGAGCCAGTGGTGCAGAGCAGGGATTGGTAAAGGCTGTATTTCCCAGGAAGCAAGGTGACCTGTCCTGATTCCCCATCTCTCAGCCCCTGGAAGTTGGGGAGGGGGGCTCTAAATGTGCATAGAAATCAAGGTAAAAATGAGGACTGTGGGAAACAGCCTTCCGACTGACTCAAAATGTCATGGTAGGTTTGCGGTTCGCTTTTTTTCAAAGATACATTCTTGAATTTCTGAGCAGATAATAGGCAATGAGAGAAGGTTCTGGAAGGCCATCTTTCTTTTTACTAGAAAAAGGTTTTCTTTGTTTCTAGATTCAAAAGACAACAGGCTGACAAATTTTCTACAGGATCCCGTCACGCCGACTTATTTTAGGAAAATGTCTCATGATTTTGGCACTTGGTTGACCACCCCTCATGTTGAATCATGTGAGTCCATCATTTTATACTTTGTTTTCATGGACAGCTTGTTGGGGAATTGGAAGAGGTTACTTCAACCATTCTTACCAGATACCAGGTGAAATTGGAGCCTCCTACGTGTAATTGCAAAAGAGTGTGGCCGACTTGAACGTATATAATTCATGAAGCTGGTTCCATGGCCAAATGCCTGAGAGAGGCGCCCTGCGGGCCCCGCCTGGTCTCAGTCATTCCCACCTTACATCTCACTAATTCTCCAGCGTGACTTCACCTGTAGCCAGACAACCATTACAACCATTTCTACTCCTGGCTCTTTCCAGACACCCTGGGCTCTGGGACCGTGTACATGTTGGCTGTTCTTCTGGAATGACTTTTCCCACTCCATCTCCATCCTTCTATACACCACCCATGAGAGATATCTGACTCCATACATCACTCCCTACAGTTTTCTCCTGCTTCCTGGAGCTAGCCTTTGTCCCCTTTTCCCAGCCCCTGCTGTATCCTGATTATTTATGTCTGCATCATTCACCTCCATGGGCTATAAGCCATTAACACAGTCCCTGGGTCCAGACCATGCCATTAGCCCCTAACAGGACCCACTGTACAGAGCTTTCTATGCAGGGGAACTCAGATAATCATTGTTAGTTGAAGGAATTAATGTATTTCTTAGAGCAAATTGAACACATTGCTTTTAGATTTCTTTGGAAAATATGCCAGAAACATCTTTAACTGAGTGGCTTTATTTGATTTCATCCCTCACCCCAACATGAGAATTCTCGTGTATATAAATTGTGGTTTTTTTTTCTCATCGATGTTTCTAACTCTTTATCCCTCTCTCTTCCTCTCTGTAAAAAATCAATAAAATATTTTTTAAAAAATTAAAAAAAAAGACATGTGACATATATGTAAGAAGAGTAGGGCAGTGGAAGACTGAGCCATTGAGCATGCAATCAACTCCTGATAGTGTTCACATCTGAGCTTCAACTCTCTTACAGGTTTGAGGAGAACAAATATGATGAAGGAGAGAAAGTGCTAGGAGTTGAGGAGAACAATATGCAATTAACCAAAAGAGGAGTTTTTTCCATAATGCATCAAGTTATAAAGAAATAAAAGAAACATATCTATCTTAAATGTAATGAAAATCACCTCTTAAATGTAGTGTATTAGAGTTCTCCAGAGACAGAGAGAAAGAGAGGGAGAGAGAGAGGGGGGGGGAGAGAGATTGAGAGAGACTGATTTATCTTAAGGACGTGGCTCCTTAAATGTGGAGTCTGGCAAGTCCAAAATCTGCAGGCAAGCTGGCAGAGTGAAGACCCAGAGAAGAGCTGATGTTGAAGCTTCAGTTCAAAAGCTGTCTGCCGGCAGAATTCTCTCTTCCTCAGGAAGTCAGTCTTTTCTCTTCAACTGATTGGATGAGGCCCACTCACATTGTGGAGTGTGATCTGTTTTACTTAAAGTCTACTGATTTAAATATTAATTTGATATAAAAAGTATATCCACAGCAACATCCACACCGGTGTTTAACCAAGTATCAGAGCACCGTGGCCTATAAAATTTAGCACATAACATTAACCATCGCAGGTAGTATGGACCATATACTATTTTTTGTTGCTATTGTTCATCTACTTAAAAATAGAAACCCCAGCTATACTGTGGAATTCGCAGGTAATTCTCAGTTTATATTACTGGCCTCCATGGAAAGATTTAACATTACAAAACTGAAAAACCAGGGCCATGTCTGCAGCAATCAAAGCTGCTATGAATGCCCTTCAGAGCCAAGACTCTTGTTGCATATGCACTTGCTTCTCAGAGGAGAACTACTTGGTAGCTGCAGCCCTCGGGTCTCCGGGGAAGGGCCCCTGAAATGTACAGGAAAGTTCCAGATCACCTTCCAGAACTTTGCATCCATAGGCCACCTCTAAACCAGGGCCTTCACAGGGAGAGTGTGCAGGTGGCTGACCTGGAGGGAAGGGGTAAGTAATGCCAAATGCAGTTTTGAATTGTGCTAGAAAGGGACAGACCCCTCCGAGATGACAAGCCGCTTCTTCAAGGCTTTCCTGTGGAGGAGACATCTGATTTGTTCCATGGGACCCAGAAGGCAGAATGTGTGAAAACCCTGGAGGCAGGTGGACACTCAAGCTAACACATAGCCCCTGATCTCAGCAGTGGGTCACCCTTCCCTACATCTGGAGTCCCTGGAGTGTACCTGTGGCGTGTGGCAGCAGGGTGAAGGGGGCACAGATCTCCTGATCCACTATGTGGTCCTGAGGTGGTGATGGGGTAAAAATTAAAGACCAAACATGTGAGGTGTGTCTAAGGGAAGATGAGGAACCAGACCTCACGGATGTAGCAGATCTGGAAAGAGAAGATGGATTCCGTTTGGGCGCCTTGAGTTTGAAGGTAAAGTGTCCTCCAAGGGGTGTTGTCCTACACGCCTCTGTACATGTCCTACATGGCTCTGTACATGTCCTACACGCCTCTGTACATGTGGTGCTAAAGGGCGAGGTAGCAGATCTGGAAAGAGAAGATGGATTCCGTTTGGGCACCTTGAGTTTGAAGGTAAAATGTCCTCCAAGGGGTGTTGTCCTACATGCCTCGCTCTGTACATGTGGTGCTAAAGGGCGAGACACAGGTTGGCAGGTTAGTTTCCTGGTCACTTCACAGAGGAGAGTGGGTTAGGGGGTCAGACCTTGCAAGGGCTGTTGTAGAGGGTGACAAGTGAAAGAGCCATGCAGAGGGTAGGACTGTGGGTCCCAATTTTAACATCATCTCACAGAAAGAAAGAGGGCAGGAGGGAGAGAGGTGGGAGGGTCTGAGCGGCCTTTGACCTTTTATCCTATTCACATATATAATTATACGAGAAATATACTGAGCATTTTCATAAAAATCCAAACAATATTTGCAAAGGTACACTCTTAATTCCCACCCTTCACATTGGTTTTCCTCTTTTTTATTTTCCAAGGATTAAAGCCAGGGGTGGAGCCAGTGTGCCTAGGGGATGGGACCATCTGGAAGCAGAGCTCCAGGCTCGGTGTGGGGTGAAGAAAGAGCCGCTGTGTGCAGGTAGGAGTTCTGAGCCCGGTGGTTGTGTGCCCTTCTTTTGGGCCCAGGGATCTCAGAGAATAATGGGTTACTTTCTTCTAGGACTATTTATTGCATCTTTAGTGTATATTTTTGAATTTGTTACGTGCTTAAAGATTTCCATTTCATTAATAAAAAGCAGGCATGCCTCGTGTCAGCAAAAGGAACTATGGGAAAATGTTCAAAAGAAAAAGATGCTTATGGGTATGTCCTAGAACTCTAACTCATTAGAAAGGTGGTATTAAAGAAACACTCATGAGCTTCTGTGGTCCTTCTCATATTCACCCTATGGCAGGTGTAGAAACCGAGGCCAACAGAGTGGAAGTGGCCTGACCACAGTTAATGTGCATGTTGCATTGTCAGCTCATCAGCCAGTCCCGTATCTTCTGACATTAGGAACAATGTATATTATTCATATAATAATCACGTATATATGCTCATAATCTAGTTGGGGCCAAAGTCCATAGGTGCAGGAGCTTCAAAGGCAATGGCACAGAACTCCTGGCCAATGGGGAAAGGCGGGGTGCAAAGCCCAGGGTTGGCCCAAGGTGCCCTGACTTTTACTCCAGGCCAACCGGTCTTTGCTTTTCCTTTCACACTCACTATGTAAACTCCCACAAATTAATGCTATCCTACTAGGAACTGAATGACATGTTGATGAGTGTAGAAGGTGTATACATGAAATCCAATAATGCTCAAACTCTGATTCAAAACACAACTCCTCCTGTGAAATTCTCAAGGATGTGCCGGGTAGTAGCGTGTAGGCTGATAAACTCAAATGCAGGATGGTCTGGAAAACTGAACCAGAGCCAGTGGCATAACATCCTCCTCCCCTTTAAGTCCAAAGCGTACCTTCAGCTGATGGCCAAGCACAAAACCCTGAGAACAACGAGGGAGCGAGAGGAGCGTGAGGAGAGGTCTGCCTGAGACACTGGATACAACGGACAGGCTAGCAGTGAGTCCGCCGGGCCTCGGGGGAGAGGAGGAGAAAGGTGAAAAGGAGAGAAGACAGGGAGCGGGAGGTGAACATGTGCATAGACTGCAAGAAGCACATGGTGAGTGGGGAATGAGGCTTGACCAAGAGCAAATCAGAGATGAAATAGAGATATTCAGGTCTCAAAAAGGACCATGAAGAAGAGGCAAAATTTGAGACTCTCAGGAGGAGGCAATTGGGCTCTAATTGGAGGCAGATGTGCCTATCTGCTTCAATTTAGGTCAGAAGTTCACCCCCCAAAGCTCTTTTAAAAGGTGAGCCTTTATTGCTTTGAAAGGCAGAGGAAAGGTGTGATATGCCCTCTTCCTCCAGCAGTGGCCTTGGGAGAGCCCTTCCATTAGCAGCTTCCTCCCAGCGTACACTGCTGCGCCTTGCCCCAGCTGCCCCACGTCTCTCTGCGGTCTGCTTGCTGGAAGTTCTCACCTGCTTAGATTGCATGCACGCAAACACACACACACACACACACACACACTCACACACACTCACACACACACTCACACACACACACACACACACACACACACACACACACACGTGCGCGCGCGCGCACACACATACACACACACACACACACTGCCAGGGAAAGGGAACAAGGAATCAATCAGGAACAGATGTGCACACACTCGCACCATGGGATCGATGGGTCCGGACGCTTACTTGTCTCTGCTCACCTCATAACACAGCTGCTGCTGCTTTCAGGGCTGCCATCTGCGACTCGGTGACAGTGGAGGGGCCCTGCATGGGCAGCCTTGCCTTCATCTGGCTGAGTTACACACCCAACTGCCTGCCTGAGTCTTGTCCTCAGTTGACTGGAGAAACATCCACTCTCTCCTAAAAGTGTGTCAAAGAGGGAGGTGCTCAGACACCGTCCTAGGAGGAAGGGTTGGTGATTACGTGGTAAGAATAAGAAATGATAATTAGGACATATTCCTTTTATTTCAGAAATTGCCAACACATTTATTAAGACCTCCTCATCCTTAAATACTTGAGTTTGGAAATGTAAATCTGTCTTAGGAAAGAATTGGCAGGGGTGTATGGAAATAGTTTCCAGTTGGGTGGAAGTTCCCAATAAGTAGAATAATTAACTTATTAGAGATGGAAGAGAGACATAGATCATCTGGCATAATTAAACTTTGTTCACACACCCCATTGTATACCTGAAGAAATAGAGGTCAAAACTGGAAATACTTACAAAACTAAAAATATTTATTGCAATTTTTACATATAGATTCAGGAAAAATATATTACAAATAAAATGTACATCACTACATTTAAAATTTCATTTTTGAGAGACTGTCAATTTT